>NW_024542365.1:0-18966 GCF_016758785.1 Suillus bovinus | reverse complement strand
CCACGCTCAAGCCGTGCGTTATCTCAGTATTCTTCTACTTACTCAATATGAGGTTCTTGCAGATATGGCTTGTCTATCAGCTTTACATTCATGCGTTATGGCGATGAATGGCGTCGCTGTCGACGACTCTTCCACCAAACTTTCCGTCCCGAGTCTGCAGTCAAATTTCGCCCAATGCAGATCAGGCGGGCTCGCGAGTTAGTCGTCAACCTAGTCGATGACCCTCAACATTACCATGACCACTTCGCAACGTCAGCAGATGATTTTCAAAAATTGAACGATTATTTACCTGTTCACAGATTTTCATTATCTGTTGTGATGTCAGCCGTATATGACTACGATGTCATCGCTCGGGATGACCCTCTGGTACAGATTGTGGTAAAGGCACTGGCTTCGACCTCAGGCGTGTTGACTCCAGAGACAGCATTGTTGCTCAAGACTTTTCCCTTCTGTGAGTTCAACTCTCCTATATGAGAAAATGTTAATATGAGATATACTTTTGTGGGATGTAGTACTAAAGATACCTGACTGGTGCTGGGGATCCTCAATCAAGCGTAATGCTCGAGCTTCGACCGAGCGCATCAACGAAATGGTCAACGTGCCATTTCGATATGCGCAACAGCACATAGTGGGTATTTATCTTTCCTTTGGTTCTCGACATTGATCCGATCCTTCAAGGCCGACAGCCCGTTCTCTGCTCGATCTTCAATGGTCGCAGAAAATTTGCGACGGATGGAGACGCAAGATGAGGCCTTCAAACCTGTATTCGAAGATGCCTTGAAGAAAGCAGCTTGTACTACACTTGGTGGTAAGTACTCTTTTTTACAAGCGATATTGAGCTCTCGACATACACGAATATCACACAGCTTCATATGAGACGGTAAGTGGGTGACCCCATCATGTTGACCCTTGCTTATCCTTATTACAGACTTCGGCAACTTTGATGGTTTTTGTTTTGGCCATGGTATTATATCCAGACGTTCAGAAACGCGCGCAAGCAGAAATCGACTTGGTGGTTGGAAGAGATCGGCTGCCAACGTTCGAGGACAGAGCATCGCTACCCTACATCGATGCAGTTGTGCGGGAGACTTTCCGATGGCAGCCTGTTGTACCTCTTGGTATTCTTCTCCACCAAGTAATCTATCTGGTCTGTGCTGAAGATTCATAGGCATACCACATGCTACCTTGAGTGATGATGTATACGATGGCTATTTCATTCCAAAAGGTGCGCTGTTTTTGTCCCATCGACACAATGATCATTTATTATATCGTACACCAGGCACAATCGTCACGTACAACACATGGTTTGATATGTTCCTCGCAACTTTCGTGACACTGACTTGATTGTAGGGGCATTACACGGGATGAAAAGCGGCACCCCGACGCATCTCGTTTTATACCAGAGAGGTTCATCGACGTTGATGGCGCGCTAACAACTGATGACCCCGCACAATATATTTTCGGCTTTGGCCGGCGTATATGTCCAGGTTCGTGTGGTTTGAATGCTACAAAATATTTCGCTGATAGATAGACTTTAATCAGGGCGGTATATTGCGGATGCCTCCGCGTGGTCTGCCATTGTGACCATGTTAGCCACATTGGACATTTCGTCTGCCAAAGATGACCAGGGCAGAGTGATCAACTTTACTCCCATATTCATGCCGGGAGTGGTTCGGTACTTGACTTTCCTCGTGCCAGTCTATCCTTTCGTCACTAATAGTCTCGTTATTTCAGCTGTCCTGCGATCTTCCCTTGCAGTATTTTGGCGCGGTCTCATCTTGATTCAAACCTTGTGGACGGCTGGCGAACTGCCGAAACTTGAAGATGACAGTATTCCATCCGTGGGCCGTGGCCTGTTTGGGGCACTAGAGGAGTGATCAATCGATCGTTTACTTCCTGTTAGTGTATACCAGATGCGATAAACAGTATGGGCTTCGGTCATTCAGCTCGTCGAGCTATTGTGTCGAGAGTTCCACGACGGCGTGCCAGAATACGCCCCGCATTATCTCTATTTCATATTTTATATCCACAACACGCCCCGAGTCCCAATCGAACGACTGCCAGCAATCGCATCATCCTCAGGTGTAGGCCTTGTGACATCAGTGCCTCATCATAGGCTATGCTAGGGTCATAGTCAGGGCTCATCAGACAGTACTAGTTCAGGAACAATTCCTGCCCTGCTGGCGCTGTCAGTTTGATCGCCGCCACTATGATATTTGTAGATCAGCCACAGCGAAATTTGAATTTCATGTTCTAAACTCAGGTATGACGAATGAAGCTAGGACCAAGTCGTTGGTAACTGCTCATAAATGTTGTCAAAGACACCGCTGTTCGTCGGAAACCTGAACCGAAGTGTATATGCATCTGATCCAGGTGACCATAGAATGAAATGCATCCAACGATGGAGTACCATGACCGTAATCAAGCTCCAACCAGTAGTAAGCCTGGTAGTAATAACGCTAACGAAACTTGGATGAGCTTTGGGACTAACATCATGCAGTCACACACCAGTCGTATTTCATAGGATGAGTATATCAAAAGAAGTCCCAACTTGTAAGCTTGAAGGTTTACAAAGTGTTGAAAGTTACCATCGGACGGAGATGAAACCTTCGCTATAATAAACGGATGCTATCTGCATATAGATAATCGAGTCAGGGTATACTGAGTTCGGATTTTATGTGCTAGATGATCCCTCCATAAGACCAAGACTTCAGATGGTGGCTAACGCAGTAAACAAGGATTTCGAAAATACTTATAGTGGATGTGAGCGCTCAGCGAGTTGTGCTTGCTGATGATTAGCTCAGATCGTCGTCTGACTACAGTCGTTAACTTTCGGATCTCTCCAGAGCTCTTTCTGTTATTCAATCTCCGATGATGGGACGTGTCTTCAAGAGTCAAGGCTATGTAGGGCTCTGCTTGTCTCGACAACTATGTTCGTCGTTTCGACTTGGAACCTGGAACACAGGTAGGCGATACCATCGGAGTCGGCAATATATCGTCTGCGAGTGCCCAGGCATTGTATGATCGGGAATGGAAAGCGACATGGTAATTTTCCTCTTGCGGTATATTATCATTCAAGCGCTCGACGTTACTAAGTTCTAAGTTTGCAGATAACGTCCTAAATTCCTCTATTCGGACTTGGGTTCATGTGGCATCTTCCCAAGAGCATATTCATCAAACGCTTCTCTTATCGACTTCCAGAATCAAGCGGAGACTGGCGAAGACTTCCACTCATACCACAGTAGGTCACCTGTCACACTCGAGACATCATACATTCCTAACTCAACCTTATGACGGCACACTTAAGTTGAGGTTGTTGGGCCTCCATATTGCCGCAGAACATAGTTGCTTACGGAGCTCTTGCGCGCCTCGATTGGCCTTGCGCCCATATAATTAAAAACGCGGCCAGTGCTCGTAATCAAACGCCGCGTGTTTCGCCTCCTTCCTTCTGCCATGTCAGTCACTGGAGAAGAAAAGGCCCATGGGAGTGGATCTGAAACTTCATCTATTGGACATGTCGCGATCTACGAGCGTCCAAGAGGATGGAGAGGCATCTACTACCACCCCGCCACACAGGTCTGCTTGGTGGGCTTCGTGTGCTTCATGTGCCCGGGGATGTTTAACGCCCTGACTGGTCTTGGTGCTGGTGGCCAAGTCGATGCAACTACCACCGCAAACGCGAATTCCGCTCTCTATTCTACCTTCGCCTTTTTTGCCTTCTTTTCTGGGTCAGTCTTTCGCATTGCTTGATATCGTGTGGTCATTTGATTTATCCCCTGTCTAGCTCCGTGCACAACGTGCTTGGACCTAAACGTTGTCTATTGCTCGGAACATGGGGATATTCTCTGTTAATCGGGTCTTATCTGTAAGTCCTTTCTTGCTCTCCGTCTTTGGGTTCTCAAACAAGATTGAAATAGTGCAACGAACATTCATCCCGGTGCAGGTGACTTTGTTGTCGTTGCTGGAGCTATCCTGGGTGCCTGTGCGGCATTGGTATGGACGGCGCAAGGATCCTTGATGATGGCATACCCGACCGAGGCTCAGAAGGGGACATTTATCGGTTACTTCTGGGCTATCTTCAATGTAGGAGGTGTCGTTGGCTCCGCAGTAGCCTTTGGGTCGAATTTTAACTCCGAGGTAAATCGTCATTTTCATATAGGCTGTACGATGTTGATCCACAGAAATCAGGCGAACAAAGTCGGAAATGCAACATACGTGAGTTCCTCTGTTATGGTGATGAAAATATTTGATCATATTGCTGAAGATTGTATTTCTGACCCTCTCCCTTACTGGCGTTGTCTTGCCCCTCTTTCTTGCAGACCCATACAAGATGATACGTACTGACGGAACCAGAGTCACGCCTATCCGTTACCCTTCTTGGAAAACTGAGTTTATCAGCCTATTTGTGGCACTGAAAACGGACCCTTGGATTGTCCTTTTGTTCCCCATGTTCTTCGCTAGTAACTACTTCTACACCTGGCGTGAGTCAAACATCACAGGAAAATGACACTGCAAGATGTTGATACGTTTTTCAGAATTCAATGATTATAATGGCGCCCTGTTCAACATTCGCACTCGCGGCTTGAATAACTTCGTTTATTGGACTGCTCAGATCTTTGGCTCATTCTTCATTGGTCACTTCGTTCTGGATCTGAGGCGCTTCCGTAGACGTGTCCGTGCATTCTTGGGCTGGACGATTGTAGTGGTCTTCGTTTTTGCCGTCAACGTATGGTCATACTACTACCAATTGTAAGTCGCAAGTCACGGTCCGTCTTTTGTCCTACATGACCCTTTACTTCACAGGACTTACACTCGCGCCTCCGACCCTCCTACAGCCGTCAAGATAGATATTCACGATTCAAGTTACCCCCCATATGTATGGCTCATGATTTTCTATGGTCTCCTCGATTCTATGTGGCAAACAACTGCCTACTGGCTGATGGGCGCTATGTCCAATGACCCTGCAAAGCTTGCTGTGTTCACCGGCTTTTGTAAGATCATCTCACATTCAAGTCACACAATAGCCGCCAGTCCTAACTATCCCAAGACAAGTGTTTCCAGTCTGCTGGATCTGCTGTTGTGTGGCGCCTTGACGCTGTGCAAAAACCGTAAGCTTTATTATTATTTTCAGAAAGGTTGTAGACATTGATTTTTTCGTTTACAGATATATGGACATTTTCATTTCTACTTGGGTCTTAACGGCTGCTGGCATGATATTTGCCTTTCCCTTGGTCTACGTCCGCCTAAAAGACCACACGGAAATGGACGATGAGGCTCTGTAAGTTAATTTGTTGCCTTGTTACGTTACGTACTTATTGATTCCCCCAGGTTGGCCCGCCCAAACGTCGGGAGACTTCCAGAAGTCTCTCAGAAATAAAGTGGCGTATCTCCATGCAGCAAAAGAGGATGTATTTATGACACACGAACCTGTAATGAGATCTTCGTTGTTTTTGTATCTTCGAGCTTGTCTGTACATAGCTGCTTTTGGGAGGAATCATTTGTTGTACGTATTGATGGGACATGAATCAATTCTCAGACACTGCTAATGGTGGACAGCGTGAACTTGGTGCACTGTCTTTGCATACTGGTCGCATCCGGGCTCCTCTTCGAACTGATGATCAATTAGTGATCTCGGTCCAATGTCCAATCGAGTCTAGACTATTGTTTGTCCTTGAAACAATTGATGTAAAGCTTGGTGATGGGAATTTGCGGGATTTAATAGATTGCAGACCGCGGAGCGCCAGATACCGACCTCTCGAGTCTCCACAGACGTGTGAGTGCTCAAGCATCCTTTACTCTGCTTTACTCCGTACTGGCAGTAAATTTTACACGGAACATGAATAGCACATCTATTCACTATCCAGGAGTGGGTGGGACCTACGTAGGGGCGCGCGGAGTCTGTCGGTGTTTGCAGCGTTTGTCAGCACCTGGATGTAGTAACCAATTCTTGGGTTTGAACTTTGCGCAGCCGCATCAGGCTAGCACCACCCAAATTATCTTCCAGTGAGATGTCTTCCCGATGGATTCGTACTTTCCCCTTATTGACTCCCGGAGCCAAGGCACTTGAAGATGGCCATTTGACACATCATATCTGGGGCACCACCCATGCGGGCCATACCCGATATTAACGACATAAGGGTAAATCTAAGGATCTCGGGTTGGTAAGTGTAAACGCTCTTGAAACTCTTTAAGCAGCAAAGAAGAGAAAGGAACGGATCCAACAGTTTGGCTGCTCAACAAACCGAAGTCTTTCAGCGCCCCGATGGATGTATCCATCATTACACAATCACACAGGTCTGCATAGTGGCTGTATGCGCCCGGGCATACTCGCCCTTAGCGCTCTTGGCGCTAATTGTCAAGTTATACAACTACCGGCGCCAATGCATGTACTATTCGCTATGCAGCTACCCTTGCTTTCTTTCCTTATCTGGTTGAATAGGGAAACGAACATCCATCGTGATGCAGGTGATTTTTTGCATTTGCTGGAACTATCTTAGGTGCATATACGTTCTTGATATGGAATGATTCATGCCCCACCGAGGCTCAGATGAGGAATCTTTGACCTGGGAGCCCTCGTCGGCTCCGTAGTGGCCTTTGGGACAAACTTTCAATTCATGGCGAATCATCTTGCTATACAGGCTGTTACGGTGTATACAAACAGAAAGTAAGTAAGTAAGCCGACAAAGTTGAAAACGGCACATGTGTAGGTCCCTGTGCCTCTGTAGTTGTGATCAAGTTCTTGTGACTGATTTGATCGTACTTCTGCAGATCAGATTCCTCGTCCTCACCCTCATTGGTGTAGTTTTGCTCGTCTTCCTTGTAGATCCATACAAGATGATCCACACTGGCGGATGGGTTTATCAGTGGTTCTAAAGACGTACCCCTGGATCATCTGCCGTCCTGTTCCGAATGTTATATTTTCGCCAGAGACTATATCTATACTTAGCGTAAGTCAAGCATCACAGTGAAAATAACGTTGCAGGAGCTCGATGGATTTTTATTTTCAGAATTCAAGGATTATAGCGGTGCCTTGATCAACATCTGCACCCGTAGCTTCAACAACCGGGTGTATTGAACTGCTCGGATCTTTGACTCATTCTCCATCTGTCACTTTGAAGCGTTTGCGTGCGTTCCTCCACTGGTCTATTGTAGTCGCTATCTACCTCTTGGCAGATATAAAAGTTAATTTCAAAAGACCTATACTCGCGCTAGAGCTCCTCAGAACCTCCTGCTGTCAAGATAGATCTCAATGACCCCGATTACCCTGCACATGATTTTCTACGGTCTACCTGACTCTATGTGGCGAACAACTACTGGCTGATGGGTACCTCGCAAAGCTTGCCGTGTTCGCTGGCTTCTGTGAGTTGTCCTATTGAAGCCACGTAATAGCTCCTGTTCTAATGACGTTCTACTTTCTCCGACGAGTGCTTCCAGTCTTCTGTATCTGCTATCGTTTAGTGGCTCGACGTAAGCTTCGTTCCTTTCCAGAAGGATGTCAAACATTGTTATATTCATTTCTGCTTTAGGTTCTAGTTTACTGCTGAAATGATGTTCGCCTTTCCTTTGATCTATTTCCGCGTAAAGGACTACACGGAGATTGACGATGAGGCATCGTCAGTTGCCTTGCCTCTTTTCTTACTGGTTTACTCCGTCTGAATCGACCCAATGTGAGAATCATCCCAAGCTCGTGAAAGTGTCAAGTGATGTTGAACGGTGGATTTAGTGCGCACACATGGGACATGTATTTGATTTCAATGTTTCATACCTGGTTACTATATGGACTATGGTCTTGGTGATTGCAAATTGATTTTGAGAAGCATTCAACACAAAATGTACAATCGTACAGGTTACGTGCTACTTTTGGACTCAGAGTTACAAGTCTCGACAGCTCATTCACCATGCACCATGTGCTGGGAATGAGCACGAGACGGTACAGAATCGCATTCGGAATGACATGCATGAGAGACTTGTGCATGTTCTGCATTCTTGTCATACTAGTAGTTTTTGGTGTGCCGATATATCGGCATTGGGTATACCGGCCGGTGTACCCTTTTGGGGTAGTAGGCGGCTTCCTAGGGCTTCAGTGCGCTCACATCTCTTCAATTTTTCATTATATCGTTTTAATGAAATCGTCGATTCATTTCGCGTCTGCTCATGCACAATTTAGAGCTGCTGCATTACCTGTACACGCCGCAGGGCTGTCCTCTCGGCCAACGCGGGGTGCACTAAGTATGTGCAGTTCCTTTCTTGTTTTGCTTTCCCTCGCCGGCATTGCTTATTTTAGCGCGAGCCGCCGTTTCTTCCAATTGCCTTTGCCACGGGTCTCATTACGCCGCGTGTCGCATGGTCTTCAATCCACATGAGCGCTTGATGATAACGCTACGTTATAAAGAATCAGTGGTCCGATAATTGGTCCTCGTGATCAGCCCCATTTTCAGACTTCGAGCCACTATGTCTGACGCACAAGCAGAAGTCGAGAAACTTGGCAGTGGCAGCAGCGAGGACTCTGGTTCTCATCATGCAGAAGTCTTTGAACGTCCAGCTGGATGGAGGGGATACTACCAACATCCCATCACCCAGGTTTCGATGTTGGGATTTGTGTGTTTCATGTGCCCCGGCATGTTCAACGCGCTTACTGGTCTTGGGGGTGGTGGTCAAGTCAACAGTACGGACCAGGCCAATTCCAACGCTACCTTGTACGCGACCTTTGCGTTTTTCGGGTTCTTTTCGGGGTAAGTCAGAGTCACCACTGTCACTTTATCTATAGTGACTGTTGTGGTTGGTTCCAGTTCCATTAACAATGTACTTGGTTCTCGACTAACTCTAATGCTTGGCACCTGGGGCTACTCGTTGTATATTGCTTCCTTCCTGTAAGATGTTTTGTCGTTCAATCTATAATTATTTTCAAACATCGCTCTTTAGCGCTGTCAACATTCATCCTGGTGCGGGTGCCTTTGTTGTCACAGCCGGTGCCATCCTTGGCGTCTGTGCAGCTTTTCTTTGGACCGCGCAGGGCTCGTTAATGATGTCATACCCCACTGAGGCTCAGAAGGGCATGTTCATCAGTATCTTTTGGGCCATCTTCAACCTTGGAGGGGTTGTCGGGTCTGCTGTCGCGTTTGGAAACAATTTCAAGAGTGAGGTGGGTAAAGTGTTACATTTGTGAATGGGTGAACGCTCATATTCTCTACCATAAGGCAAATAGCGGTAAGGGGTACGGTATTCCTATTCCAGTGCAGAACTGACCAATTTCGTTGTGTCTAGTTGGCAATGGAACATACGTAAGTCATTAGATCCGCTATTGTTAACAGAAATTGACGGTTCATTAGGTTGGTTTCTTGATTTTGACTCTCATTGGCGTATTTCTCCCACTGTTCATGGTGGATCCAAACAAAATGATCCGCACCGACGGAACTCGCGTGAACACAGTCCGCCATCCATCCTGGAAGACGGAGTTCTTCAGCTTGTTCGTAGCCCTGAAGACTGACCCTTGGATCATATTACTCTTTCCGATGTTCATTGCCAGCAATTACTTCTACACCTGGCGTTCGTGCATTTCTTCTTAGGATCAGCGTGCTTGCTGATAAGTTGTACAGAATTCAATGATTACAATGGTGCAATATTCAACATCCGTACTCGGGGTCTCAACAACTTCATGTACTGGACATCGCAAATCTTTGGATCCATCTTCATTGGTTACTTTGTCCTTGACCAAAAGAGAGTCCGGCGCAGAGTCCGTGCCTTCTACGGCTGGGTCCTTGTGTTTTTCATGATTTTTGTCGTCCACGTCTGGGCATACTTTTACCAAAAGTAAGCCATCTTACCGTACTGCACCTCTAAATTCATATCAATACTATCCTCAGGACATATACCCGGGCTGAAGAAGCTGTGGCTACTGCTTACAAAATCGATTTCTCGGACAAGAACTACCCCGCCCATGTCTGGCTCATGATCTTCTATGGCTTCCTGGACTCGATGTGGCAGACATATGCATACTGGCTAATGGGTGCAATGTCGAACGACCCCGCCAAGCTGGCTGTGTTCGCTGGCTTCTGTGCGTATTTGACCTCGAATCGGAAGTACGAGTTTGATACTGATCAAGAAACCCACACAGACAAGTCCCTGCAATCAGCAGGTGCAGCAGGCGTCTGGGCTGCCGATGGTGCTAGTCTCCCGTAAGTTCATTATTCATCCCATTTTGCGAAACAAAACGGGCTCAATCGGCGTTTTCAGATACATGAACATTTTCCTGTCAACGTGGTGCCTCACAGTCGCTGGCATGATCTTTGCTGCACCGATGGTGTACCTTCGCGTCACTGACCATACAGAGATTGAGGACGAGGCTCTGTGAGTGTTTATGATCACTGATGGACATGTCACTGGTGTTGACCTTATGGCAGGATGCAAATGGCGGGCGTGGAACGGATCGAGCCCCCAGTGGCTGCGACGTCGCAGAAGGCGTGATATCCACGACATCCAATGTATTGAACAGCTTCCTCTGTTTTGGCTATTATCTTTTGGTTTTCATAGTAAGGTATTGAACATATAACAATAAACGACTTGTCTCTAGTTTGCTGCATATTTAATCATGGTGATTCTGATATCACTTCAAGTTGATGAAGGATGAATCGATGATAAGAGCACTGTGACTACCACGTAAGGAGTGTAATTAGAAGTGATAATAGATAGGGTTATCGCCTGTAAAACGACGGATTTTCAAGACCTGCAAGCCTCCTTCAATATCTCTTGGATAATGAGCGACTTATAATAATCAGTAGAGCAGTATACTAGGGTAAGTTACCAATTGGACACGCACCCCTCTCAGGCTCCTAAGGTAAGGGTGAATATGGACAAGGCTCGCTATCACTTTTGGAGTCTGGGTGTTCGCTGTGCAAACTTATGACCTTGCTCCGACTGAAATTTTGTTATTGCACAGTATACTGCAGAAGCAGAAAGTTCGAACCAATCAGATGGTACGTTAAGAAAATAGCCAAGCTTGATATTGCAGCGAGCTTGTCGGTTAATATTTTGTATTTGTATTGGCAAGAATCATAGGTTGTCCTTGTCTATGTCGTATCATTATATTATAAGTGCGTACTCCCAGTCAAAACCCACAACAGCCTCAGCCATGCTGAGTCACGCAAATCCAGAGGGGAACCAGGCATATCCACGTGCAGACACATTTTGGCTGATTTTTCCAGGACACGTGTCACGTGTGTTGTACGAAAACGGTACGAATTTGAATGTACCCAGTCCAACAAATAGTAGTAGATCCACTCGTACTATCTAGGAAGTTCAACCTACAACTTCGACCTGCGGCTCTGCAAAGTACGGACAGCATGCGAAGCAACATCTGCTCTGCTTGCTTTCCATACCTTCCAGTCCCGCTATCTCTCTTCAGCCAGCCATGCCTCCAGCAAAAAAATACTATTGTGACTGCAATAGGAAGTGCGGAGGAGTCGCCACCGAAGTCACGTGAGGTGTCTACAGGAACCATGAAGATTATCGCGTTGAAATGGCTGCAACTGCTGCGCCAGGATCATCGCACCATCTGCTGGCCACAGCAAGGGAAGTCCGCCAGCAACTGACACAACTTGGTGAGTATTCTCACAGCTCAAGCGGCTCATTTCTGAGGATGGAGGTACAGATGCACACCATACACCTGATAACATGCCATATGTAATTCCTTCGCACTCTCGTAGCCAAGAACGCATGCCAGACTCACCTCCCCCAGTCGAGGATCCGCTGGATGAGCATTCTCCCAGCCCGGGTCCGAGTCGTGTTCAAGGTCTAGATTCATTTTATTCAGTGATGGATGATTATGTCCCCGAGCTACAGGTGTGTTGGTTTCTATTCAAATAATCTTCATATATTGACTGCTGCAGCCTGATGGTACTAACTTGAGGCAGCCAACTGTCGAAGATGCTGACGAGAACGAACCAGACCACGATGTTATGCCAAGGCCTCTGGACTCTGACGAAGAAGCACTGTTAGAAGATGTCTATGCCAGTGTCAAGCAAGAAGACCTCCGCACCTCACTCTCATTTATCCTTGCCCTCCAGAATGCTTCCCTCGATGATGTGGGTACTGGACTCAGCCCAGATGCCATTGAACGGCTTTGTAATCCTCCGCAACAACAGCTCTCACTAAACGATGATAGGGCTCTTCGTCTTGCTATCCGTTTGTATCTTGAACTCAATCACTCTGATGAAGATTATGTCAAGGCCCGCGCAGCTCATATAGAGTATGATGGTGTTGAGCTTCCCTTGCTCCATCAGATCAAGAAAACTGTCGCTGAGCTCAGTGGAGTCGAGGAGATGATGCATGACATGTGCATAAATACATGTGTCGGCTTTACAGGTCCATTTGCAGGTCTTCAACACTGTCCTGAGTGCGGCGAAGCTCGGTACGATCAAGAGACACTAACCCGAAGCAATGGCAAAATCAAAACCCCCTGCAAACAATTTGTCACGATCCCTGTTGGTCCTCAAATACAGGCACTATATTGGGATCCACAGAGCGCACAAGAGATGCGTTATCGCACTAATCGCATGCATGAGATATTTGAAGAACTCGAGCATGAGAATGGACACAAAAAATCCTGGAGTGATTTTATCGATGGCAGTGACTACATTCACGCTGTCGCAGAAGGCAAGATCAAGGATGATGATACTGTCCTCATGATGTCCATCGATGGTGCTCAACTTTACAAGTCCAAAGCCTCTGACTGCTGGATATCTATATGGGTCATATTCGATCGTTCTCCCGAAACACGGTACAAAAAAAAGTATGTGCTCCCTGGTATCATTATTCCTGGCCCTCGAAAACCCAAAAACCTCGACTCTTTTCTATTCCCTGGATTCCACCACCTTGCAGCACTTCAAAAGGAAGGTCTCACTGTGTGGGATGTGATGCGCGATGTGACTTTTATCTCCCACCCATTCCTAGCACTAGGAACTGCCGATGGTCCTGGACTCGCATATCTCAATGGTCTTGTTGGTCACCACGGCAAAAATGGCTGTCGGTTGTACTGCGGCATCAGAGGGCATCATAAAGCTGGGTGCCCACACTATTACCCAGCCCACACAAGGCCCCCCAACTATAACATTGAAGGCTGCACCCATCCAGATGTTGATATTAGAAACTTGCCTACGAGCTCTCCGGATATATACTGGAAGAACCTTGTGTATGTGCTTTTGTCACCTAACGAAGCTCAATACAAGAAGCGCCGCTTAGATACTGGTATATCAAAACCAAGTATATTCCTTGGTTTCTCATCTGAGCACACATTTGGCGTTCCCAAGTGCTTCGGATCTGATATTATGCACCTCATTTCCCTCAACATTCCTGACCTCTTGATCCCACTTTGGCGTGGCACATTCGAATGTGACACTGACGATGACAAGTCTACCTGGACCTGGGCAGTTCTCACTGGAACTGTTTGGAAGGATTTTGGCAAGGCCATCACTGCAACTACCCCACATCTCCCAGGTTTCTTTGACCGCCCACCTCGTAACCCAGCTGAAAAAATCAACAGTGGCTACAAGGCATGGGAGTACACCCTCCTCCTGTATGGGATAGGTCCTTTGGTTCTTCACAACGTCCTCCCACTTTTTTACTGGCAACATTTCTGTAAACTCGTTGGCGCTGTCCGCATAATTTCGCAGCACAACATCACACGCAAGGAGCTTCAGGTTGCTGCTAGGTTATTTGTTGAATTTATTGAGGAATTCGAGCAGCTCTACTATCAGCGCAGGATAGATCGAATTCACTTCGTACGGCAAAGTATTCACGCCCTCAGACATTATGCCAATGAAGTCGCAACCAAAGGCCCACTCATATGTGCTTCACAGTGGACTATGGAGCGAACCATTGGGAACATTGTTGGCGAGATTCGTCAGCCATCGAACCCATACTCTAACCTTGCACAGCGTGCCATTCGTCGAGCTCAACACAATTCATTGATGGTAATGATCCCAACTCTCGATCCTGACTATGGACAACCCTTATTTCTGAGGTGGTCTAAGGACCTTGGAAATGGGTATGCTTTACTGAAGCTACAGGAACGCTCTCGCCATGCTACCACTTTTGCTGAGGGTTCCACAATCAAGACCTTCCTTGATGCACACTATCCACATTCTCCTGAGTATGCCTTCTTTGATCCGCATTGGTGCTTCCGTGTTTGTCGTTGGGCTCGCCTCCGACTTCCCAATGGACAAACATGCTGCTCAGTCTTTTCACGGAGAGAAACTCGAGCAAATGCTCAACGTGCCCGCAATGTAAAGGTATGCATGTCTTTAGCTCCATCTTACATTCTCACCAGTGTTTCTTGTAGCTCTCTATTGCAGGAGCCTTATACTTTGCCGAAGTGCTGTTTTTCTTTGAGATCAGAACTCACCCTGATGTACACGCTCTTGAACCTCTCGCTCTTGTCACCATCTACTCTCCTCCTGACCGGGCTCTCTTATGGGACTCAAGTGACACATTCTATTCCTGCACGCACCATGGGGAAGTAGGACTTAGGGTAGTTAAGGTTCCATCCATACAGTCCGTCGTTGCAATGGTTCCACACACACTTGCAGGAGAGGAAAGATTCTACATGTTTGAGAAGCCTGGGATGGATCTTGCAAACCTAGGGGGGATCCTTTGGGATGAGGATGACGAGGATCACCAGCCTACGTAATTATGACCTCAACATGGGGTAGGAAGTTTGAGAGAGTGGCAGGGTTGCTTGAGGGTGATCAGGTGGATGTCGAGATATTGAGGAGCAGCGTGGAGAAGGTTTGGGAGTTGCAAGAGACGTGGTGCAGGGGATCTCAAAGCATTGTGATTAGTTTGTTGACTCGTTCAAATTTGGTCAGAACTTGGAAATAACAATGGTGATTATTTCATCTGGTAAAACAAAGGGACTATGCATCCATAAGTGCCTGTAATTCTTTCTTCATCTGTTGCACAGCATGAAAACTCTTATCTGTCCCAGAGCGGTCATACATCTTCGCATCTTCCTCCTTAGTGAAATATTTCCAGTATAGCGAACCCGCAGGTGGTGGACTTGGAGTCGCAAATATACAGTGATGGTCAAGACGAGCTGCGGACTTAGAGGTAGGTAATACTCTGGAAATGTCGTCAGATTCTGGCTCCGTGATACTTCCATCTGACTCTGGTTTAGCCACTACTGTGACATGAGACACCGGTTGGTCATCTGATTCGGGTTCGGTGATGCTGCCAGTGCTGGGAGGGGCCTTTGAAGTTATAGTCGTAGTAGCAAGTGGAGTATTTGGACAGTCAGATTCGGGTTCAGTGACACTGCTGGCGCTGGGAGGGGCCTTAGTCGTAATAGTAAGAGGGATGTCTGGACAGTTGGATTCGGGTTCGGTGATGCTGCCAGTGCTGGGAGGGGCCTTGCCAGATGCTTTTTTTGGTGTGCTGAAGCTTGTGAAATATAACCAAAAGATTAATAGAACAGCAAGAACAGGAAGGTACCTACAGGTCATCTACCCAATCAATTTCTTTGTTGCTTTGAGTAGGTACCTCCTCGGAATGACCAAAGATGCGACGGCGGACAAGGTATAGCCGAGATGGATTCCAGTATTCACGGTCCAGAAGCACAAGATCTGAATCATGTAGATGAGGACTGCCAGAGAGACTACTGTCTGTGCAGTGGTCGAGACTACATAATTAAGACAAGAAGTTAGTAATGGTACAGAAGTCCAAATGACTTACCTTATGTCTTTGTCGAGATACTCATCAAGATCAGAATCTGATGGTAGGTCAAAAAATTGTTGCACAGCAGGAGGGAGGTTTGAATTCATAATGATAGGCATGTTTTGGTTTCCTGAAGCGCACTTGGACTTAGAAGATTTCGACACGCACAAAACAAAGGTAAACAAATTGGTCGCTCTGCACCGCAATGAGCAGACCTGGAGGGCATGCATACGACAGTGCCCCATACCATATGACGTGTCTCCCAATGTATTCCCGTGATGCACACCAACTTCAGCAAGATACCTATAGGTCTTCTAATGATACACCTGATACCTACAGGTCTTCCAATGACACGCCTGATGCACTTCTCCCATCACCCCAGGTACTACATGCTGGATTATATGATGACTTCGAAGATTTGTCTCGCAGGAGAAGACCTACATCACATGAATTTGATAGGTATTACCCCAGTGTGAGTGATTGTTGTGTTTCTTCAATCGACAATACCTCTAACCAGTAGTAATACATTATACAGGATACATCTCACAGTGGCAACTCCTTTATTGACAGCTCCTCTTCACTGTCTCGTGACTCTCGCCATGCTTCCAGCTTGCACACAAATTTTTCACGTGCATACAGCCAGCGGTCGGGTGCTGGCGCTTATGGACATGAATTAACAGATCGCAGTGAAATATCCTTGCTGAAGAAGGATAAGTATGATCTTGAGCAGAAGATAGACAAATTCCAGCAGCAGATTGTGTCCCTCCAGCAGCAAGTTGCATCCCTCGAGGGTAAGCTTGAGGTTTCAAAGCAAGTCACTTTTTTTACCGTGATTTATCAGGCTGATTGTTCTCTTCTTTAGCTCTATGTATGGGCAACTTCTCGAGCGCATCACCTCACTCAGCGACAACAATAATGTGGCCCCAGATTCATTCAATGAGATGCTCAAGATGGCACGTGAGGCAAGTACCTTAATCCCAGCCCTTGACAGAGAAGACTACGAAGGTGTGTACTATTGGGACAAGGACGAGTGGACCAAGGAATATCATGGTGGCCGTGGAGTCCTCAAAGTGAAGCGCACAGAAGATGCTGGGTCTGCTCTCTATCTAGTCGATGAAGACGGTGTCGTTGCGTCTGTGGCTGTTCAGCAAAAAATTCGTGACCGATTGCACACCCTATGGTTTACTCTACTCAAGCATGGGCGCGCACCCACCTCATGGACCAAGATCGATATTCAAGCACTCGAATTTGTATGCCTCTCGATGTGAAATGAATTTATCCACTTCCGTCTTTGTGACTCTGACTGGAAAACCGACCAACTTGCAATACGACATTACCTGCAGTGGACACATAGGCCAAGAGAACCTGGGAATGCCATTCAAAGTACCATCAAACAGGAGAATGTTCGTGAAATGTCGCTTGCAGCACCCACAAATTCAAAGCGCCCACAATCCCTTACCATTTCGCCATCTACATGACAACCGAAGAAGAAAAAAGATGACCATGTCAAGACTGCGACTGGATCTACAGCTCTCGTAAATTTCCTTGCGAAGCAGGCTAGTATCCAACCAAGGTGTGTTCTGCGACATGATCTGTGTGACAACTCCAACAAAACTTCCGATGCTCTCCCCAACATTACAACCAGAGCAGTAAAGGTAACGTCTGAGTCAGCTCTCTTTCATTATCTGACCTATACTAATAGACGGTATCCACTACTGCCAGATTGTCAATCCATTAATGGGGTTGTTTAAACCAAAGGAAGACACGTGCAATCTCCCCCCTACACTACCTGCCAGCGCTAGCAGCATGAGTGCATTGTCATCGACAGCTGAACTCATTGCACACATGGCAAGTGCTACCGTTAATGATGCCATCAACGACGTGACCACTGTCCCTCCAACTTCCGAGACTTTCATCCAGCTTCTGTCAAACTCCATCATATTAGCCAAAGATGTGTCTGCCCATGCAAGTGCCTTGCCTCCTACCACTGTCGACTCGTGCAGCGCAGTCACAAACCTTGATGCAGACACCTCGACAGCACCTAATAAGACCGTGGCAAAGAAAAAGGACCCCAATGCAATGAAGGAGGTGCATGGTAGGACAACTGCAAAGTAGGTGTCCAAGTCTCCCATTCACTGTGAACTCTATGCTGATTTCAATCATTTTAAAACAGGAGTCTATGCGCTATTGATTGGGTTGCCTCCAACCCAGGCGGCACAAATGCAGCATTTGAGAATTATTGGCGAAAGCTCGGCAAGGACGAGAAAAAGACGTATCAGGATAAGCTTGCGCTCACGCGAACAGTGAGTGTGCCATGCATGGTCAACAGTTCACATCACTGACTAGTCTACAGGCAAGAGCTTGCACTGTTGCGTCGCCTAGTACTATCACTGGCAGCGAGGTAGGAACGGCAGCGGACTCGATGGTATTGGCGCCACTCTAGACTGTGCCCAGGCTGTTCTCTTCTGCATAGCTATCGTTGTTACCTCTATTATCATCATTGTCACATCACTGTCTTTGTATTGTTATGATTATGCTTCTCATTTCTGCATTGCTGTTGTTCCTGCATATCATTGTAGCTGTGTGTGTAATACAAGCACGTCTTATATTTTATGACATCCACGTCTAAACAGAACTATCCACGTCGTCCTATTTGAGGTAAAATCATACATGGATATCCACAAAATGGTTCAATTATCCACGCTCAGCCAGGTTTCCTAAGCGGGCTGGATCAGCATGGCTGAGGCTGTCGTGGGTTTTGACTGGGGCGTACTATGCGCCAACTAAAGTGGCAAAGCCCGCTACCGGGACCTGCCACCGTGTATCAGGTTTCCGGCCCATCCCGGTTCTATTCTATATACAAACAGCCTGACGCCTCCGACGCTCTTCAGGACCACCTAGAGTCCAAATCATAACAAATACTCTGAGCAACAGTCCAAAGATGACTACCTGATATTGTAGCAGCATCCGCCTGTATCAACTCATCCAACATACAGTTAACCATATCGGAAGATGCATGGAATCCTGCCGCAATTTCACGACAAGCAGTATAATTACAGTGCTGAGATCGAGCATCAAAACGGACACACTCTCCATGAAGAAAATATTGCAGCAACAAACTGCGTAACTCAGTCACTGTATAGGTCTTCATAAGATCCAAACCATGTAGAAACAAGCATCAG
The DNA here is from genome assembly GCF_016758785.1 of Suillus bovinus. Lineage (NCBI taxonomy): Eukaryota > Fungi > Basidiomycota > Agaricomycetes > Boletales > Suillaceae > Suillus > Suillus bovinus. The sequence goes on along the minus strand of NW_024542365.1, from coordinate 79 downwards.
TAAGCAATGGAACATCAACCGAAAAAAGCTTGATGTGAATACCCGAACAATATGATCAAAAAAAATGTCACGAAGTATT
>NW_024542364.1:0-18981 GCF_016758785.1 Suillus bovinus | reverse complement strand
AACGGCCGCGCTCGCGACCATGTTTCTTACTGTGAAGCGCTTGATGGCCTTATCTTTTGCGACGCAACGAGAGCAGTTCGAGCACGAACGAACCGACGTGGCCACGGCCCTTCTTGTTACGGCCGCCATTTTTCTTTTCTTGGTCTGTCAGGGAGAGTTTGAGTCAAAGCCCTGTATGTCATGCTATCTGAAGGAGGTTGATGCCAATCCATCGGCATCTCCGAGAAGAATAGACCGTGACTCGAGTATGCGAGACATCTGAGGTTCCGCAGGTGGCTAGAAGTGACTTACCATGTTGCAAAGTTTCGAGGAGTCTTGAGGTCGTCGAACGTTGCTTGTCGTCGGTATCGCCTATAGCCCAAATTCAAGCTACGGCAAGTACCGGAAATGTTCTCACGTTTCATCAACACGACCAAACCTGCCCTAAGCAGTACTACCTAACCGCGGAAGCATCTGAGTTCACACACTCGATATTCAGATCCGATCAAACGAGCGTGCTGGTGATTAAAACCAAGGAAGTGAACGTCCATATCGCTCGAACAAATTACCTTTGATGCTCACATCTTGTTCAGAATACGGAAATTGAGTGATTACTGCTTGCACAGGCTGCCTTGTAAGTGAGATTCAAATTCTTTAGTGCCGATGAGTCTTTTAACAAATCTTGCCCCTCATTTTATGAGATATAGGAGAATTACATTGGGGTCGGCAATTGCAAGAAATGGAGTTGCTGTGTCGAGGAATAACCAGACCAAATGGGACAAGTCGAGCCCGATCTCTACCGAGGCCCATCTGAGGATTCGCCGTCATGATGTTGGTTGTCCTTGATCCTACACATTCGGAGTGCGTATAGTTCCATTGATGCCCTTGATTCGACGTCGCCTCGTTTTACAACAGTCATGGGCGGTTGTAACGAAGAGAATAAGGGCATTTACAGCATCAAAGCAGACTTGATCGGCGTGTATCGTCGTCCACACGGACGTGTATGCATATCAGCGCTCAATCGAATCGACGTGTAGTTTATGCTCTGATGCGGTGTCCGTATGCGTATAGCCTTAGATGCGCATGGGACATGCATCTAATCTCGAGCCGAAATTTGAAGATGATCCACAGCATTTAGACGCGCACTCGGACAATTAATCGGTGCGAAAGCCCAGGACTTACTCGGAGAGGTGGTAGGGACTCGACGATGGCCGTGATAACAGTATAGGGTCCATTATGTTATACGGACCAGAACGTAGTAGGCTCATGTGCCAAACTCACGCGGGGAGGCATGCCTCGATCCTATAGGCTAGCGCTGCCACAGGGACCATTTTTAGAAACCTGTTCTCCACTAAAAAATGATACATGTGATTAGCACGGGTGAAGTGCCAATTGCCTAGCCATCATGAAACTCGGGGTGCGACATCGAAGACTGTCCCAAATGAAGCGAGTTTAGTATTATTATATGCGATGCATTATGCGGAATGTCCCGGACCCACAAGTCGCCTCCGCAGTAAGTTTTTTTCGAAGCGCGTCGATAGAACAGTTCAGTGGCCCATCATTGTGTAGAAACAATATTCTCCCAGCATCAGCGGTGAATAGTAAGATCAGCTCCGCATTGCGAGTGGGTGGAGTGGAGAATGTGATTGTCACTCAGACAACCCTCGAATCATGATCCCGACGGCACCCCAAACCGGTAACAAGCTTACCATAAGCGATTAACGGTGCGTTGCTGTCGGCGAAGAATTCATACAGCAAGTACCGCTTTGAGACTGCAGAACGTGCTGTTGATTCCAGAAGTCATTCTGTATGTCGGAGAAACGAAGTATTTGCTATATTGCAAGTCATGTAACGTGTCAGGTCCTGATTTTGAACTGCCACCGATGGCGAGCCTTCGGTCGATCTTGAGGAGGCCAATGTGGCCATCTGGGGAAAGATACCCGCCCCACTAGAGATCGGGGAATGAAGCAAAATTCCAATAGGCAACATGCTACTCTAGCAAATATCCTAGAGACCGGAACATTGGCCAGATCCAGAGCAATCATAGCGGTAATACTTAGGCCGGATAGTCAGTGCTACAGCGCGGTGAAGGCATGCTACCTGCACGATTTCGGGTAACTAGGTAGGATGGCCACTGCTTGGTTACGAAACTCCAAGTGGATGGTTTCATTATTTCTGGCAAAACCCAGAGCTTAAACGTCGGACCCAGCGGGAGAGGGGCATGTCCTGACAGCATCGTACTCCATAGTCACGACCGGGAAATGGGGCCCTATGATGATACGAAACAAAAGGCAGTGCCACTTGAGGCCAAGGCCGATCCAATATCTCAGCGATTGTGGCATCCCCTTGATGCGTCTTTGTCAAGATCGGAACGATCATATCAGAAAGACGTTGACCTGACAGCGAAACGCAGCGGTGACAGGTCAAAATGCTGGCGAAAGCCAGCTGTGCAGGGACGACCTTAAGTTGACCCTTGACCACAAATTGACCCGGGTGCACGTGATTGATTATGGGTGCACAGCCTGTCGACGGCGATAGGCTAGGATGCAATCATATTAAAATTGGTCAACCAATAAGCAGATACTCATTAATATTGCAGGCAGGAAATACCATGCTAGCGTAGATCTAAACCTTGCCATTAGACGCTATAGCTAGCTGATCTTCGGTCTCACGATAAGACTTGGGATAAATTAACGGATATATTATATAATTACTGATCCCTAGGATGACGACTACTTTAGTCTGCACAGCAAGCCCCGCCGCGGTAGAAGCTGGTTGGTTGGATTCATCGTGAGATTAATGTCTAAATTAGGAAATAAAGCTCTCCTTTGATCTCGGAAAGAAGTTTAGTAAAGTTATGGGTTAAGCCGAACACCATGGAACGTGAAAAGTGCAAGCGATTCGGCCCCCCGACGAGAATGGAGATTAGGACTTCGCAATTGCTAACTTGATCCGCAGACGAGCCCAGTATCCACAATCTCATATCAAACTACAAATAGCCACACGCTTCACCCTTGGGGACCATTCCATCTTCCCCATCATGACTTGGAACAACCTCCCAACTGAACTTCACCTGGCTGTTGCTCGCTTTCTCCCTCCCCAAGATACTCGTGCTCTTTCACATACCTCCAGAACTTCCTACAATCTTCTCTTGCCTCAGATCTTTTCCGATGTCACACTTTCATCTCGTACTGCACTGCAATCATTCGCAATCCACGTACCACTCAGTTATGGGGCCTATATAAGGCGCCTTAGTGTTTGCACGAAACCTGCCGAGAGTGCTCTCGTACATGAAGTTGACTGTACAGAACACCTTGCCACTATTCTTGCCACTTGTTCCTCCCTGCGGTCCCTATCCCTCTCGCTCGCCGCATCACTCGATACATCCAAAATCACACCCGTGTTTGCCACTCTTACAACAGTTCAAAAATTCGAAATCTCCTGCTGGGGTCAAGAAGAGACTGCGCCTGTGTAAGTCACTGTCATGTTAATTGCACAGCGTTTGTCTCATGCGTTCTGCACGCAGATCTGAGCGTGTTGCAGTCTCCCTCGCCGCTTCCTTATCGTCCCTCACTCATCTTACCCTGTCCCGCATCACTCGTTCAGCATTACATGTAAACAATTGCTTTCCATTGGGCGTTCCGTTGGTGCTCAATGACCACGATGTCCCTTCCCATCCTATCCTCGGCGAGGAGCTCTGCCTCCCCAGCCTCCTGAAACTTCCCACTCTCAAGTCACTCGAACTCAGGGACGTATGGATTGATTGCGATGAAAACATGTGTCTGCAAGGGAAACTGGCCCAGCTGGACCGTCTATCGCTATACGGAAGCATGTACAGGGTCGGTGAAGTGGAAAATAAGGCCTGCTTGGCATGGCTTCGGGCTTGCGGTCCTGCTTTGCGGTCATTTAAAACAGGCATTCCTCTTGGCGAATTCCAGCCGTCTACTTGCCTCGGAAAGGACTGGATGGCCGCGGAGAATGAATCCATCATCCCCCCTCTACCTACTTTCACAAACTTTCATGTGGATGCCGAACGAGTCGCTTTAGATGACCTTCTCCCGATGCTCAATGTCTTGTCCGCTTGTGAAATCAAGCGTATCACCATCGCCAACGCAACAATGTGTGCTGCTCAGGATGCGTTCACGCGGGAATGTGCGTCTGACGAATTCGAGGAATGGCAGGATGCTGTCGAGCAGTTTCTCGCTTCAAACCAGTGGGATTCTCTCAAGAGCGTGGAGTTGAATTTTGGTGAAGGCACTCAAAGGATCTGGAGCTTGTAAGCGGGGCAGTTAGTTTTTCTTTCTTTCGGCGGATCATTTTGTTGGGTCTTTTTTCTCTTTCTCCTCGGGCTCTTGTAAAACCCTCCGTGCCAAATGAAGCATCTCATTTTACACTTATTGTTCACTTGCTAGATGTACTGCCTCTTTATACCAAAGATACCCGCTCCGCCCAAGCGAGCAAAAATATTCACTAAATTGCCCACTTTTGCGTATCTGGACGAAGCATCATGTCCGAAGACCAGCCTAGATTCTATCTTTAGCTTGACCTTTACCTAGATTTTCAATCCCAAAATGACATCACTACTATTGGAATATGCACCATATTTGTTATTGCTCAATTCCACTGCTTCCGCACGTAGCGGATCGGGCTCTGCAAGACGGGTTCGGAGACTGCGACGGGTCGACAGGAAGAAGTATTTAGAACTTGACCTAGCTAGTCTTCATCGAGTATAAGTCGAGGCTGAGCTCATAAGCGCCAGCCGAGTCCGACCGCCGACGCATTATATCATCTCATAGGTGGCCCGTTGACAAGATTCCGTAATATGCATATATACGGCTGCGCAGGCGGCCGACAGCACACAGCTCCGAAATTTATGACGAAGGCTGCACATTTCTAGCACTCAGACAAGTCAGGGGTAAACAGATCGAACCCGTACTCACGATTGTCAGGTACGAGTGATTCATTACTCATCCGTTTCGATTCATTCGAGCTTGGCTGCGAGAGACAGACCCGTTAACAGTAAGGTAATTCGGAGATTTGATTGCGGTGCGCATCGTGGGCCCTGATCACTAACGGGATCAGCACTGACTAAGAGGGTGTGTAGTGGGAATCCGTGCCATGGTGGAGACTTTTGCGTGCTTGGCGGACTGAGTCGCCACATTTGCGCAGTACCAGTTCGGCCTGAGACAGCCGTTCCTGTTCATACGGCGGTGGGCTGCTTAGCTCTGAGGGACATATGTAGTGCGTAGTGGGTCCCGTGTCATGGAGGGACCTTGCGTGCTTGACGGACTGAGTTAGCACATTTGCGCAGTACCAGTTTGGCCTGAGACAACCGTCCTAGTTGATACAGGATGGATGCTTGGCTCTAAGGAACATATGTAGCGTGCAGTGGGATTCGTCTCATGGAGGGACTTTTGCGTGCTCAACGGATCGAGTCATTTCACCACATTTGCGCAGTACCAGTTCGGCCTGAGACGGCCGTTCCTGTTCAAATGGCGATGGCTACTTGTATTCGAGGGGCATATGTAGTGTGTAGTGGGTCCCGTGTCATGGAAAGACCTTGCGTGCTCGACGGACCGAGTCATTTCATACCGTATTGACGCAGGACCGATCCGGCCAGAGACAGCCGTTCCAGCTCATACGGCGATGGATCCTTGGCTCTGAGGAGCAGTAGTCAAGAAGCGTTTCTCTCGGATAGTAAAGTTCCATTTGGACGCACAGGAGATTCTTTTAACACGAACGTAGGAAAATATGGTCTTGCGACTGCGCTCGCTGAAAAGAGACGAAGGACTGGACTTTCCGAATATATATATACAGCAGCGGCCTACGCATATTGCAAGTGATCCCATTGTCATCGGACTAACTTTCTAGTACTTGGAAGTGAAGAATTTGAAGCGGCGACACGGTGAAGGGCTGGGCACGCCAGCTGCAAACGCACCGGTCATCAGCTGGGGGCAAGTTTTAGCGTTCCTTGAAGAAGATCACCGGTGACCTACGAGCTGGCAGATTATAATTTCCAACACCGTGAGTAAGTAGAACCAGTCAGCTGCTGTCCATTGGATTTCTGAGAAGAGATACTTTCGAGAACGTGACCACGTACTTATGATTTGATTTGAACAGGTGTCAATGGATTTGTTTTCCGGTCGGTGGAGAATTTAGTGCGACGAAACATGTGAACTCGAAGGTGGCCATTAAAACAACAGTTTTTCCATCCGCAACAAGTTAACGGTAAAGTGAACAAAAATTTGACATTTTTTTATATGCCAAAGCTGAAATCTGGGATGAATCAGCGCTAAAAGGGCTCACGCAGAAATATGTGGCGAGCTGATCTGCGTACAAGCCATCTAGAAAGGGCATGACGGCGTCTGGTGAAGAGGTCAGAATGCACGTGACTTGTTACGCGACGCGCCCGTCATAAGGCATGTTCCCACACGCTTTGGCTTGCATTAGTTTCTTTCGAAGTTCAGCTTGTTATTTTCACTTTGGTCGTCATTTGCGAGTCGGGACACCATCGCTTCCTTCTCTTTCCCCAACCACGATCATCCACCAGTCTACGTTTGATCCACATCAAGAAAAGGTTATTATCATTAAGGAAAATATTGGACTCCGTTGCAAGGGGCAACCGTGACATCCTGTTCTGGGCCACCAAGACTTCCGGCGTTTCTTCCATTCGTGTATAGCCTCCTTTGTTGCGAGCCTGGACAAACAAAGGTGTTTGTCCTCAACGACTTCTCTCGTTTCCTCGTTCTGACCGTGCATTGGTTACATGGATACCAATAGCCACTAGCCACTATGCACAAGCATTCACTTTCAGTTCCAACTGTACCCGCATCTGCTCCCACCTCACCTGCCTGTACTCGTCTGAACCGATCAGAGCGGCTATTTGCGGCACCAGTAACTCCCCAACGTTTAGTCCGCCCTCAAAAGACTTCGTATCGATCGCCAGTTACCCCTGCAAGCAACTTTTCTACACCATATACACCATTGAGCCTCCGTTCATTCTCGACTGCATCAAGTTCAACTATAAACACCCCAGGATCAGCTTCCAGCTTCAATAAACGTTACGCCGCATCTCCTTCTGCTGAAAATGATGCAATTTTTGTGGACAAGAGTCTAGCGGACATCGCTGAGAATTGGCGCTCACGTGCCAATGAGAACGGCATTAAGGTCTCGAGTGCAAACGACTCTAATTATGGTGATGATGAAGGTGCGCATACATCCGTTCATTATTGTATGTGACTCATGCAACTACAATATCGTCATAACACTTTGGTTATTATTCCTGTCCTATTCCGCTGCTCCGTGGACTAAACTGGATCTCGCTATGCATATATGCGCATTAGCCAGCGATTTGACCCATTCTGATATGAATTGTACAGGTTTCGTAACCGAGGAAGGTTTGTCACTGCCATAAAATGCTCCGTATCAACACAACTGATAGTTCCCTATACAGCACTCCTCCCTCCGCCATTTCTTGCACTTCATCGGCGTTCCAGACGATCTCCAGTCCAGCACCGCCTTGCGCCCCGCTTTCACCCTATGCTCTTAGAACTCCCGCACGCCGCGCTCTTGGAGTGCTGAATACACCGCCACCGAAACCAACAAACGTTAGCCAGTTAAAATTCAAAGGAAGCTTCACTGATCCCGCGCACACACGACGGCGCCCTTCATTTGGCCAGGTTAGTGACTCGCTTCTAGTTGATCCGTATATATTGATCAGCTGATGCGGCACACTGCCTTTTATACGTAGATGTCCACCGAGCTCTTCGACATCGACGAAAACGCTTTTGAACCATATCCTCAGTCATTCCCTTCAGCTGAATCCTTCTCTTTGCACGACCCATTTTTCGGTTCCGTTCTTCCAACGATTGCAGAGTGTGTTCAACAGCATTTTGGCGAGTCGCTTTTCCAGGCAAATATGCAGTCCAATGCCAACCGTCCACCTCGTCAACAGCCTGCTCTGTCTGCGGTCGTGACGGGGGTCGGTTTGCAATCCTCAAACCGTGCGAACACCCTCTATGTTCAGGATGCCTTACAAGCGCCCTCAACATTGTCGGCGAAAAAGCCATGCAGTGTGCTGTTTGCAAGGAGTCCGTCATAGATTTCCAACTTCAAAGTCGGCCATTTGATGATAGCTCAATGGTCTCGTCTTCACCTCAGCATTTTAATTTCCCATCCGCTTTCACTCCACTAGATGCCAATGCTTCTCCTTTGCAACGACGTTCTAGCAGAACCAACAGACCTCTTTTACCCAGCTTTGAGCCCATACCTTTTGCGCCACACATGGACCAACCTGCTGTCCATTTTCAACAGGATTTGCCCCCTCCTAACTTAACTTACCGCAGCCCCTAAGCAACAAAGAGTCGACAATGTAGTTCTTCGCATCGACAATGTGCCTTGGGTGGGTCCATATTTCTGGCTTTGTGGCGCATCTGATTTGTCGCAGGATATAACCCCGCCAGTTATCATTGCCTGGCTCAAGCAGCCTGTCGTCCGAGTGCATGTTTTATTGGATCCACGGGGTAAAACTCTCAGTCATGCATTTGTCGAACTTGGCACGGAAGAGCATGCGAGGGCTGCTTTACGTGGCGTGCAAAACTCTGTCCTCGGCAAAGGCAAACGTGCGCGAGGAGTCACCGTCACTCGCAGCTCGCAGGAAGAACTGATGCGTTCTGTACGATGTTTGTGACCTAAAACTCGTGTCGATCTGACAACACTTGGCAGCTGTTCCCGACATGGAAAGGCGGTTTCGAGGGCTCTATACCATCACTCACTGGTTTGAGGAATGATCAGGTTAGGGGGGCGCTCGAGGTGGGAATCATGACCGACGCGGAACTCAAGGCCTTGTTGCATCTTGTGCAGTCGCCTGATGTACGTTGTTATGGTTTCGATTGTTATGTTGTTCACTGAGAATTTTTGTTAGTCACATTTCCTGAAAGTCGCCTCTCTACCCTTCCATTTCCTTATTAGCATCTTATCCAAGTTCCCGGTAGACGTTGACGGCAGAGTGTTTTGCACCAACAACCTCCGAGACAACTTGTTTAGTACGTGTCTCCCATCCCAGCGATGCTTGAAGCAGTATTCTAACGTCCTTTTCGTACAGATCTGACTTACTGTAAGTTCCTCGTATAATTTGATGAGCTGTGACCTAACATTCCGTAGCGGCGTTAGGTCTTCTTATGACAGGGGTGGGGAATGCGATAACGGATGGATCCCGTTTGTTAGACGAACTTCTTCAAGCTGCGGTAACGTGTCAAGGTATTGTTTCACTGATATTTTTGGAACTACTGCTAAGCGCTATCATCCGCAGCCTTTGCGCCACAACAAGCCCAGATGCTTTCCAGCCTAGCGAGACCTTCTATTCCGCCGTTTGTTCCTGCTTTCCAACTGCCTGGCGGACACTTCCGCGCTGACAGCGGCGTTTTCATTCGTGACAACGACATTCCCGCCTCTAGTCCATACGTCACTCTGTCCGCTCCCAGTCCTCACAGCACTGTGCCTGTTCTCAGCTCTTACAACGACATTGCCCGGGAGTTTGGCGTTGATGAAGATTTGATTCAAAAACTGGCTCAGAGGCTGAATGTGCTACGGTAATACCCGGATGCCTGCTTCTTCATTAATTGCATCACGACCTACTTGTTCTGGGACTTTACGCCTAAGCATGATGTGACTTCATGATTATCTTCTTGTTCCCTCAACGTCTTCCCCTGTTTCTTGATGATCGCTAGTCGATTTCATATTTCTCGGGTTTCCGGTGTATCCTCGATCTTGCCCCCGCTCTCATGTCTAGTTACCACACTCGCTATGGAATTCCTGCATTGCTGTCTCTCTCCTTGCAATCTCTCGGTCTCTTTTGCCCTGTATTGCTTACTTGACGACTATCCCAGCACTGCTTTGTATCGTAGACACATGCTGGTAGAGCTACCATTATCAGATATCTGCATATTATTCTTGGCGGTGTCATGAGCAACCTGTAGCCAACGTGACCTCGTTATCTTACTGGCACCCTATCACGTTACTTCCAGTTCAAACACTGACAAACCCCGCTTCTGGTGCCGCGGCACCTTGCAGGCTGCCTAACAAATTTGGTCATGAAAATCAGAAAACTCCGAGCACATTCCAATGCCAGTGTGAGCGTACATGCATTGTCTGTTCCCCACCAGCGACTCACTTTGACAAGGACTATCATAGCTTTCGTCAGAACTGACAAACGAAAATACCTCTCGCCCTTGTGGTCTAAAGCTTTCTTATCGAGACACAAATATCTCTGCACATATATATGCCAGAGTTCACAGTATATACATGTGCAGAGATAGGCTGTCTCAGATATCATCGCCATTAGCTCTTATGACCATTTCTCCCAAACAGTGGTTGAAGCTCTCGTCATGGGAGCTTGAGCTCGAAAATACGGCGTTTGCGACAGACAATAGATGGAGCAATCACGATATGGACCCCACGCCTCTTCACCTTCGAACATGGAGGTGAGCATCATCCCTTGCTGTGATTTTCCAACATGTCTGATCAGTCTGGTCAAATAATGTTGGTACAAAGTTCATGGAGTTATGTTCGTGACATAGGCCCAGTCATCAGACAGTTACAATTAATATCAATGTTTTCTAGGTATCATACTGGTTTTCCGATGCCAGTAATATCGCTGTCTGGGAGGCGAGTTCAAAAAAAGATGCGCTAACCTGGCTGCGACTGACGTTAGACAGGTTGCGAGCTCGATGTTAGCTATTGGTCTTTCCTGGTGAGTTTTCGCCTATCATATATCGAACAGGATTGATACTCTGGAGACAGGAGACAGGCCTTGCCTGCCATTGTTGTTGCTTATTGTATAACAGCTGTTCCGATACTTCTCACCGGGACTATCGGTACCCGGCTGAGGGTTCCATTCTCAGTCCTTAGCAGGTCGTCTTTCGGATTTTGGTTCAGTTACTTCCCTGTTATTACGCGGGGAATAATTGCCATGTCTTGGTTTGGAATTCAGGTAGGGCGTTGTAAATCTACATGTGGTCCTCTGCTAACAAGATATGAGTAGACATATAACGGTTCTGAATGTATCTATCAGGTACATTAATTGCCCGGGGAGAACAACACATTTCAACAGTACAATCTTGCAGATGCTAAAGGCCATATGGCCGTCTGTCGCTCATGTCCCGAATCACATACCTGCCTCGTCAAACACCACCAGCGTCGGTAAATGCTCATTAATCATTGCTCGAGCTCACGTACTTTGCTGATCAAAATCAAAATCATCAGGCATGATGTGTTACGTTCTTTACTGGCTCCTCCAATTTCCATTTATGTTGCTGTCTCCCCAGAAAATCCGTTATCTCTTCATGGCTAAGGGCGTGATCGTCCCATTTGCCTGGCTTGCTATGGTCATTTGGGCATTTATAAAGGTTCCTCCTTCAGTCGGACTATTTGCTCAGCATGCTACAGTACAAGGCTCTGACCTCTCCTGGGCTTGGCTGACGGCACTCAATAGTGCGCTCAGTCTCTATTGCGGTTATGCGGTCAATATAGCGGATTTTACGGTTTGTGACTACATCGCATTCTTCGATACATTGTATTGATCCTCAAATAGCGGTATGCCACGCATGAGAGAGCGTTAGTTCGTTTCGGTTGGGATGCACGATTCATTCCTGACTCAAATCAAACGACAGACAATATTCACAGGCTATCATTATTCCAGTCGCATTCACGCTTTGTTCGTTCGCTGGACTGGCTGTGACGAGTGCAGGAATTGTCCTCTATGGTTCTGCACTGTGGGATCCCCTGCAGTTGATTAACCAATGGGACAACCGAGCAGCAGCGTTCTTTGCCTCGTTCGCATTTCTGCTGACGACTATCGGGACCAATATCAGCGCCAATGCCCTTGTGGCTGCTAACGACCTCACAGTCTGCCTTCCGAAATACATCAATATACGACGCGGTCAAGTGATATGTGCACTTGTTGGTGGATGGGCATTCTGTCCTTGGGAAGTTCTGGCAAAGTTAGTTGACTCAACATATCGTTCTCTTATTTTGTTCATTCATTTGTAGAGCATCCGGGTTTCTGTCGTTCCTGAGTGGCTACACCATTTTCATTGGACCATTCGTTGGAATTATGATTGCTGATGTAAGTTAACCAATCGTCATCGACGCACGCTGAAGTCTTGTTAGTACTGGCTAATCCATCGGGGCCAAATTGATGTCCCAGCGATGTACCAAGTTGATGGTCGATACCGTTATACGTATGGAGTGGCGAGTTCATTGCACTGGCTAGCTCGGATTGTGCACGTGGCTGAAGCTCGTTGACAGAATTGGCGTGCTTTGGCAACACTCGTGATTTGCATCGCACCAGCCATGCCCGGGCTTGTTCACTCTATCGACCCGTCCATTAATGTTGGAGGTATCCATAATTTATTTGCCATTGGGTGGATATTTGGAGTGCGTGCAATTACTACATTCACGCGCGCGACTCACTGTTACTTCCCCTTTCTTGATAGTTCTGGTCAGCATTCATCGTCTATTCCGTCCTCTCGACGCTGTTCCCGGCCCGGGGCACATATGTAGAGAGGGCTGTCTTACCTGATGATGTGATACCGCCATCAGCCTCTTGCGATTCTAGGGACGAAGATGTGGAGAAATTCGACAAGGGCAATGTGACTCTTGAGACTGTATTGGGGCATCGTGGCTTCCAGGAATAGAAATATAATTTTACAAGCATCATCGCAGTCCATAGCTAAAGTGCACAAGATGATCCAACAGTCCAACTACAAGTTGTTTTGACGCGTAGAAATGGTGTTCGCACTATTGCCACACGTTAGGCTCGGTTACCAGTGACGGATAGGATGCGATGAAGGGCAGTAGCTGCAAATGCGCCGATTGCAATACCAATCGCTAAAATCGCGCCTGTATCTAGGACGTCCGCATTCATAGAAGACGAACGGTGCAACTTTGGTCTTGGACCTTTGTCAAAAACGCTGAAATACGTGACTTTGGAGTGAGGTGCTGTAACCAGACCAGGAAGACCATCCACGCTTGAAGAGTTCTTCAGCATCCAGTGTGCTCTAAGGCCCCTCGGATTGATCTCTGTGGAGGCAGTAGCGCGGTCGTGTGACTCTTTCATGTCGTACGATCGGAGGAGTTGAGTGCGGTGCGTAACAAAGTCATAGATCGGAACAGCGTATCCACATGACTAGCGGAATGGTTAGACCCAAATTGAGAAACAAGCTAGACCGGAGATACTACCGTTAGACACTGATAGACGTCGACGACGATAGCTGCACGAGACCCCGGTTTACGAGTCTCAGGAGTAATAAGAGACTCGTACTCTTGTGTGCCATATTCGTACACTGTCCCTGCACTGGATGTTGAAACGTGGGCGACACAGGGGAAGTAATGTTAACATGTACCTATGCCATACAACCTCAAGATCCTAGGAGGTCCGTCGAAGGAGTGAAACAAAATGGTTACGCGACCGTTCTCCCTGATGTGAGATATAGTTTCCACACCTGTAGCCCAGCAGTTAGATAAGATAGAAATCATTCAACGATGAGACACGAGACACTCACCACTTCCAGACAAATCCTGGTACCAAACTCGGTGAGAGTTCACCACATGGAAGCAATCCGCTGTACCCTTGGGGGAGACATTGACATGTCCGCCAGGACCAAGAGGAGCTGAAGCAACCCAAAACATGTGCTGTTTCCTGACCCATTCGATGAGAGATTCGGGTATTTCATCATAGTACTTAGCCATGGGGATTATTTTGCCAGTCTGGTGCCAGTCGACTTGAGTATAAGTAGTATGCTGGTTAGGTCCCGTGTTTGGGAAGATCCAATTATAACCTCTTGAGCATGACACTATCTGGTCATGGGGTGAGTCAATCTCGACCGTGCGTTCCGTTAGGTATTACATCAGTTAAAAGGAATTACTGTTTCTTATATATATAAGGTCAGACTAGGGGAGAGTACGGAGAGCTAACCAGTCGCTCACTAGTAATTGTTCCACCAAAACAAATGTTTACGCACGAGACTGACGAAGGTTAATGCGACAAATCACTTTTCAACTGGTGTCTAACATCTCGTACTACACAAAAACGTGCATAACTAGACTGGACAAGGTACGGTCAAAGGTACGCAAAGCCAGTTGTGTCAACACCGCAAATAAAATAGAATGACGAGTACATACACAGAATATTCGGAAGAGCACTATGCATAACCTATCATGGCATGTATTAAGCTCGAGTGGTGAATATGTCAAACTTTCTGGTAGCAGATAGGATATATGGAATGGTAGTAGCGACCAATGCACCAAGGGCAAAACCAATGGCTAAATTTGCATTGCTGCTCTGGGAGCGTCCCTCTCTCGAAGATGAAGATGAATATCGCAACTTCGGCCTTTGACCTTCCTTGTCAAAATTACTGACAGGTGTTACTTTGGAATCAGGTGCCGTGAGCAGACCGGGTAGGCCATCCAGGCTTTTCAAGTTATTTTGTACCCAATATGCTTGTATACCATTCGGATGGATCTCTGGGGAGGATATGGTGGCTGAAACGCGGCTGCATGACTCTTTGATATCGGCCATTCGGAGAAGTTGAGTGCGATGTGTAACGAAGTCGTACAGCGGGACAGCGAATCCACATGTCTTGGGCGAAATTGTTAGATCGAAAGAGTCCTGACTAGATAAAAGATAGCCTACCGTTTGACACTGATGCACATCGATGACGACAGCTGCACGAGAGCCCGGTTTCCGAGTCTCAGGAGAAATAAGAGATTCATACTCTTCTGTTCCATATTCGTATACAGTTCCTACACTCAGATGTTAGAATGTAATTGAAGCAAAGCGAAGGACCCTCGGCTTGTACTAAGCACCTTTTCCGAACAGTCTCAAAATCCTGGGAGGTCCCTCGAAGGCATTGAATAGGATCGTTACGCGACCATTCTCCCTGATATGAGAGATCGTTTCCACTCCTTACTCGCAGTTCTGAGTTAACCAGCACAAAATTTGATCTATATGCATGATGCTCACCGCTCCCGGTCAAATCCTGATACCAAACTCTGCGAGAGTTCACGACATGGAAACAATCCCCTATGCCCTTAGGGGAGAGATTTACGTGTCCGTCAGGACTCAGGGGAGCTGAAGCCACCCAAAACATGTGCTGTTTCTTGATCCATTGGATGAGAGATTCAGGTATTTCGTCATAGAGCTGGGTCATGGATAGAATTGTGCGACTAACTTGGCGCCACGACTTGCTGTATTAGAGGCCGCTCGAACTTACCGATACTGTTTACAGTTGTGTGCGATTCTGATGAGATTCAGTGGCACGTGTGACGAAATCCCCTTCGAAGTTCGGACGATGCCAGTGTTTGACGCCAGTAGATATCAAAAGAAGAACCTCATTCCACCGTTTGTACGACATGGTCGACCGACGAATAAGTAGTAAAAACCTGAAAGAGTGTGTACTTACTAGTACACTCTGGGATCACAGTTAGGAAGTCGAAGAGATTTGTGAAGTGCTTGGTGTTTCTCGGGCCAGCTGCTTTCGTTCAACGGCGATGTTTGGAGAACTCGGTATACGTACTGTTACTAGCTTCTCCACTCGTCGGTTGCACACGAGTAATCACGCGAGCACTCATGACAGCAGTCGAAGACCTAATTACTCCAAGTAAGAGTAGAGTCGGACATCAACCTTATTAATAAAGTTAGCCTACATGTGAAGGTAAAATTCTCACGGTCACGAAATTGGTCGCCCTTGTTCAGGTTCAACGGACTCATTGACGTTCGTCAAACGCAGCGGGCAGGGCTTCGGACAGCACCAGGCCTTTGAGTGCGTAGAGCCTCACCTAAAATCGTAAAGTAACCCTGGTTATTTTTACCTTACGACTTTCCTGAAGGTTCAGAACTTGTCGCGGTTCTTGGAACACTACTTTTGCAGCGAATCATGAGCTCAGAGGGTGCATTACAGATTACAATACCAGGTTAGTAACTATGCATCTACTCCGTTAGAAGCTTTTAATATTTATTGTGTAGACTTTGACGATGGCGACTATCAATCTACTCCCATACCCTTCGGCAGGTCTGGAGGATATGGCTTTGGTGCATTCGGAAATGCAGGATCAGGCCCAGATTCACCAACTATCATGACTCCCATTGCACTTCCGGAACGTAGTGACAGAAGCTACTTTCATAGTCGTGGCGATTCTGTGGCATCAGAGGATTCTTTTAGTTCGCAACCTGTTCGTCAGACTGGCAAGAGCTCACATACGACTCAACCTTCCATATCTGCAAGCTCTCCATTCTCCAAGAAGCCATCTTTTGCATCCATCAGAAATGCATTCAAGAAGAACACTGATGTACCGCCATTACCTCCACTAGACCACCAAGCATATCCCGTTCTCAAGAACCCTTTTAACCGCTCGACTTCGTCCTTGCCTCATTCCACCTTAACATCTAATAAGGTATTCAACGCTTCAAGTCCACCGCATCCTCGCCCTCCGACACCTGGATCCAGCGAATCACGTCCCCGCGCTCCTTCGAGGGCAAGAGGGCATTCCGCTGCAAGATCTTATCATTCTCAGTCCGGGTCTATATTTCACAACTCGGACACAGGGAGCGATCATGGTCACGGGTTCTCTTACTCATCCTCTCCTCCTCCTGTTCCCCGTGTGCCTGATACATTTGGTACTCCGATGTTCAGCAGTGATGGACCCTTAATGATGGAGGAAGACGACAATGTGCCATCGGGTCCTAAGATGCCATCTGATTATGCTCTGCATGCAGTTTTTATTCGGTTTGCTACTCTTGCGGAAGCAAAGATGAACGTGTTCCTTCGCGAAACACTGGTATTTACTTTCTTTCGAATTGGTCGGACATATGTCATTTACCTGACCTTAGGATCACGAGCCTTTATTGTCGAACTTCATGGGTCCCTCGCTAGATCCCAAGTTCGATGACCTGATGAGCTCTTTGGGAAAGATAGCTCAGAAACATCCAAGACCCGTCATAGACTCCATTAGGCGCTGGAGGCGCAGTCATAATGAAAACGTCAGCACCGACATACTTAAACATCATGCTAGCCAATCTCCTTTATGGATACGTGGTGCGAGAGTTCAAGAACCGTCTACTTTGCTGAATGAACGAAAGTCGCTGGCATCCATATATATTATGTGTCGCGCTTTGATTGCTGTTTTATCCGTCCTATCCAAAGACGCACTGGGTGATACGCTGGGATTTACCTTGGAGGAAACAACGTTCGAACAGTTCAAGAGACCGGATTTGAAGCTCCTTGCACAGTCAACTAATCATCGACTTAATGCCGAACTGTATGCCACGCTGCTCGGACACTTGGCAAACGTTCGGTGAGTATGGTGTTTTTACTCCATTAACCATTAAACTAATGTTTCGTCAGCTTTGTTAGTGTCACAGATCGGTTTCTTGGCGAGCTCGAGCCTGTGGCCAATGGTCAGGTGGCGAAAGACCTCGATACGAAGTATGAGCATCTAGTGAAAGGGCTCCGTCATGTTCAGCTGAGAGTGAGAACCATACTGTTCCCTGTCTTTTTGTGTTTACGTGTCAATTAGGTATGGCCTCCGGAGGCATTTGAGGAAGGGGCCGAGTTTCTGGAGTTATTGGCCAAGTCCTTTGCAAATGCTCATGGTCTTCGGTTTAAGATCGCTTTCGCAGATACGTTGACTCGACTCTTGCACCCCATTGGAAAGGTATTCTATATTCCCTGACTGGTACTGATATAGGCTAACATGATCTCAAGACGGCGCAGGCCGAAGTCAATCATCCACAATGGGAAAAGGCGATCGAAAGGATCTATCCTCGAGCTAAAGAGATGATGGGTAAGCCGCGGTATTGGCATATCGCCTACCCATTGGCTGTCACCAGCCTTTGTGTTGCGCCTCATCAATACTTCCTCCGCAACTGGACAGCTTGCTTTGAGTATGGGCTGTCGAAGATGAAGTTCGAATTTGACGAGCTAGACGCATCTCTGGCTGACTTCTGATTCAGGAGAAGCTTCATCGGATTCCTGTCTTGAATGGAATCGTTCGATTGATCTGGACATACCTGTATCGATGCCAGGAGCCATTAGCAACGAGCACCACCAAGCTGGACTCCCTCCTCAAACATATATTCCCTGCTGGACGGTCATCAATTTTCCATCACGAGGAGCATCTTGAGCCCTTCATCTGTATCGTGCATTTTATCTTGTTGCGTTATTTCGACTATGGGTTGGGACTCTGCATGGAGTTACTTCAGGAAGCCGTCGTGAATTCCTCATCTACAAGTAATCTCATGGGTATATTGGCCCCCGAACGCGTTGCTGTATCGGCACAGGCTATCCTCTTAACCTTGAATGCCTTCGAACGTGAGGAGTCAGTTCCTACATGGCCGTCCAGTGTCGATTTCACTGCTGTACCATCTTGGGACGATTATCCTTCGTCTTCTGACGCTCTTCCAGCTGCAGTAGTATCCAGGCATGGAGTTCAAGAGCTGCTTGACAGATATGGAGCTGTAATTACTGCAATCGCACGATCAGCAAGTCAGTCTGTGGGTCAAATGTCTATCTTTGATGAACAGTGGTCGCTGTCGCGGTTTAACTCTATCCATGAAGAGCCCCACAACATTATCATTTGTCGTCGTCCTGAAGGGTCTTTTGCCTACCCCAATCATCTCGTGTCGCAGATTTCTATGCTACAGACATGTTTGCAATCGTGGCCGCGCTGCTTGCACGCCTCTTTACCGCTCACGGACGCCATCAATATACTCATCCGCAGTATTATCCATGTTGAGCCTCGGATCGGAGAAGCGGCAGGAGCGGCGCTGAGGCGCTTTATGGCTGACGGGCGGTATGCGCCTGCAGTTTTGCGCCACTTTACGACCTTCCTATTTGATCCTGCCTATGTTGGGCGGGAGGGAACTGGTGCACGGCTTGTCCTTGAGAGCACTCGACTTCTGAATTTTGGATTAGCCTGGTGGAAGGTTGGGTCAAAAGTATTCTG
>NW_024542363.1:0-19022 GCF_016758785.1 Suillus bovinus | reverse complement strand
CTTCCCCCTTATCAACAGTGCTGATAGCAAGAAACCCAACATTGACGCTGAGCAAGACAGTGGCCTACCAATGGTTCGAAATTCATTTTGCTCAACATTAAAAAAAATGGATTCACCAAGAGATTGGAGTCCCGAATCTGCCCTTTCAATTTTGAGCTAAGTGCATTCCACCGTGCTGTGGAAGCAATTTCATCTACAAAGGCCCTGTGCAGTTTTTGGACTTGCGTCATGGGGTCCAAAAAAAGGAGGGGTGCGACCACGACCATCAACAGTGATGGCGTGTATATCCAACCATGGACCGTCTCGTCAGAGATTAGTCTCACGCAATTCTCCCCGTGAAAGTTGATAAACTGATTTTCACCTGGAAAGCCATCATCAATTACAACTAGATAGAAAATGAGAGCACTGACTGAATAACTTCATGATACGACCTCGAATGATAATCGTCATTAGGAAGAGCCGAAGTTTCAAATGAAAGCCTCACCAATGACAATGGCAGCATGGCATCGGTGCATCTGCCCCTTTTTAGGGGAATGTACTTTTTTAAAAAGAAACTGGATTAACATAGAATCCACGAAGAAGTATCGATGTAGCGTACATACCCTTGATTCCGTCTACCACTGAGATGTACTCCTTGAGTTCGATGGCATCACCTAGCGCAGAAGACCGCTTCGATGTTAAGTGGTCTAATGTTTGCGACCAAATATTAGGTCAAGATAGAGGGCCTTAAAGAGTACTGACCACATGTCGCATGTATTAACATATCCTTAACCTCATCGACATGGTCTTGTGAGACTAAGCACAGGTTAGGGAAGTATTCCCAATGTAGCCTACGCCGTGCGTTATTATACTTGTATGTGAACCTATGACTGTATTAGGAATGGGATGGTGTTGTAAGCAATGTCGTACGGACCTGTCCTAGAACACACCAGTATTGTGCTTCAATGGCAAGCCCTGGTGATGGAAACCAGGACAAGTCGTCAGATCCAGATCCATGATCAACCTACGTATGTGAGAGAGACTCTTGACGCCTTTGCAATCGGAAAGCACATCTTCGACGTCAGACTCGTGCAACCAAAAAAGGCACCTGCTATTGTGGTTGACGAAATAGTACCAACAAGTGATGCCAGAACTAGCAACATTGTCGTCCTTTAGCTCGAGTACAAGATCCACCTGTGTCATGTCGAGGTCCTCTCGTTTAATGGACTTGAGCCCACTCCACAAGTACTGCATGTAGTCTTCAATGCCCTTGTGTTTTTTTGCGTCAAATATATCCACTTCTGTGAATGTCCTCTGCATATAGTAGTCATACTAAAAATGCTGGTCTTGAATCATCAATGGATTTAACGTACTTGTTTTTCGTTCAGAAAGTAGCGAGAACCTTCTGGATGAACGAGCGTGGTCCATCCCTCGGGCACAACCGCCCTTGAAAGAGTTTATGTGTGAAAGAAGATGATTTAATTACGACTTACCTCGGGTCATGCACAGGAAATGTGATTGTCATAGCAGGGACGGTAGTCTGAGTACTATCAGCGGCCCTTTTGCAACATCAGCTCTAGAGTACAAGCAAAAGAGAAGACTTGTCTTCACCGGGGAATCGACCTTTCATACCTCATAACTCCTCTCGCAACCATAGGAAATACTCCTGGGCGTGCGTGTTCATGGACCTCAATCTCTGGGCCCGGCATCTTGTCGCTACCGGGCGGAGCAATATAACGAACACGACCAGTAGCAAGATCTGGTGGTGCAGGTTGTAGCGCGATGGAACTATGAATGCGTTCCGGGAGATGATAAACAGTTCCCTTGTGCGGTCGTAACCCAGTGATTGACGATGTGAGGGACTGACTGCTGGCCTGAGAAGCAAGACTATATTTAGAATGAGTCATGCCAAGCTCCGCATGGATCGTAGACGTAGGCGTTCCAGCAACCAGAAAACGATCATCATTCGTGTGCATCTGCGAACGTGAATGTGACCTTGACAATCTGTAGGGGCCTAAAGAACGTGATGGGCCTGGACTACCGGACCCCTCTAATGGGTCATCGTTGGGGAAGGGCCGATCCATGTCGTTCCCCGAGCTTTCTCCCGTGTACAATGACTGATGCAAACTTGACATAGAGCCCCCATAGATCTCTGCAGTACTCCCATCCTGTGTTGTTGTCTGTGACAAAGGTATCGCTGTACTTTTTCGCAGATGTTCTGAGTTTTGTGAATGGATTCTCGAATAAGGATCGTCCGAGGAAGATACAGGCAGGGAACTCAAGCAAGTGGGTGCATGCTCTCTTGCAACACTCCCTTGGGATCGCAGTAGAGCCTCGCTAGAAAAATGTGTCGCAGCAAACAACCTCCGACCACACGCACCGAGCTTCAGATGGCCAGAAACAAATCGGCGGAGTAAAGGCAAAAAAAGCGAAAGTGAATTTGCAGAACGTCGTGCAAGCTGTGAGAGCCACTTCTTCACGATGTTAAGAAAGTGGACAGAAAACTGTGCTCTCATTAAGAAAGTATTCCAGGACCCTGTAAAGCCTTGAGGTTTGAGTTAAGTAGAGAGCTTAGCAAGATATCATGGTGCTTCTTACTATACATAAACTGTGACGCGTGACTACAACGTGTCTTGTCCTCGGGGCATTAATACGAAGTGTGAATTAGAATGAACTATACTGAACCACCTGAAAATCCTGTGGGAGGTTTTATGTGCACATACGAAAATACTGAATCGTACTAAGTCGGTGGGCAAGTGTATGTTTACTTGTGTTTACTGTGCATTGATACACAGCCACAGACGCGTCCTTTCAAAGCAAGTACTATACACCAATTTCCGGTCTTGAGCTTACCATGAACGAACATATCTCAATGCGCGTCAACTCCGCCCGTCTTGCCGGAATGAAGGGAAAGACAGTCCGTCTCCCCTGCAAAGTACTCCGAGTCAGCTAATCTCCATCCATGTTTTTCACGTACGCGTCTGACCCCTCCAGCTTTCAGATGACACTGCCATCGTCGAGGCGAGTGATGGTGGCCAGGTAGAGATCCAAAGGAAGGTCAGAGCTCGTGCACCCTTGACTTTTTACAACTCTCATTTTGTCGATGGGGGTAGAATGTGGATGTGACTGCCACCTATGTCGAGGTCATTGGAAGTGTGATAGACGCGTCTACAATAAAGGCCTTGGCGACACTCCCATTGGATTCAGAAGGCGAGCTAGGTATGGTTTTCAATAGATTGTACTACCTTGCTCGTTTTCATTCCAGTAATATAGATATGCAACTGGTTAACGACGTGATTGAGCTCACGTTTGAACCAAGGTTCGATAAGCTCTTCCCTCGGTACAAAGAAACAGTCTAGCATGCCTACACATTGATTGTCGACCAGCATATATAAAAAATTCTTTCTGTTGTATTTTACCGCACATTGCATTACATGAATTGAGAAAGCATCTCCCATACATCGCCCCCTATGCATCAAGGTGGACCGGCTTTGGCCATCTTCTTATCATGTCCCCTTTTCCGATTGTGGTTCCCTCTGCTAGCTTTGTTCTTGTCTTTCGATGCTCGCTCTCTCGCATCACCACTATCTCCAGACCCTCGGCCGCGCCCCCTCCCTCTCCCCGACCCGCGCGCACCCCTCCCTCTTCCGTGATTTCCACCGCGGGATGATGACCCAGAACCAGTTGCATTTCCAGTCGTCGACAAATCTACTATTCTATTCCCAGAAAACTCGTGTTTCTGCAAAATCTTGTCCTTTTTTGGCTGGACGCGGGGTGATGGGGGCATCAGTACCGACCAGTTACGCAGATAATGATAGCATACATTGCGTTCCAGCATAATCCTCCATCCCTCAATTTGCTCATCAGACCAGCCTGTATATCATCTCAGTAACACGGCTGACGAGAACAACAAAGGACTCGCCGATCTGTGCTTTGAGCTCACTGCGTGCTTTCGACCTCCGCGTATTAGCATCTCTAGCAAACAGCTCCGGATCACGGATATACGCAAGCTCCAGAACAGTCTCTGGAGTGACTTTAGACGGTGGTACCTCGTCCTCGTCGCCATCGTTTTCGCCCTCACTGCTAGCCTCTCCATCACCGACAACCTTCACCTCGTCTCCAAAGTCAAGATCATGATCGATTTCGGCAGCCTTGCTGCTGTCGTCATCTTCCTCTCCATCAGACATGGCCTCTGCACGTCGCAAAATGTCGGCTTTCATCTGCTCGATGGCCGCTCTGTCCCTGAGCATTGATGCCTCGTCTTGGCTGTGGAGCAGAACAGTGAGTAACAGGATATATAGAGAAATGATACTCCTTACTTTTTCTTCCCTACATGTATCTTGGTAACATTCAATATCTCGTCGTCAAATACATTCTTTCTTTCAATGGGCTCATTGAGCGCAACATGGGCACTTTTGTTCACACTGACATCCTCCGCAACAGAGGGCATTGCGGGTGCGGTGCCCTCCAATAGTGCTTCGATGATGTTCTCTGCACTCTTAAATACAGACTGCGTGAGGAGCTCCCGGATATACTCGGGCGATTGGTTTGGGAAAATATCCATGACCTGCAAGATCTCCACGTCGAGATCGTGCGGCTCAGGTTCAGGGCGAACTGCTTTGGTTTTTCCCTTGCTTGAAGACTGCGTCACTTTGCCCTTACCAGAAGCAGAGGCGCCGGGCGGGATGCCAGATGACTTGATGATCAGCCTGAGTGCCCCAGGATCTTTTGTCCCAGCAACGGAGGATTCAATGTCGAAGGAACGAAGGATGGATTCGAGGAGGTCAACTCGGGCATCTTCACGTGCAGCACGGCGTAGAGCAGAAGCAAGAGTGCTAGACAAGTTATACGAGTGTTGATAGTCGGCTATTAGCGATCGGTTGAGGAAAGGAGCAGCAGGAGTACCGCCCACTTGTACTGCTGACGGGGGTGGGAGGTTCAATAATGCAAATACAACGGTAAATGTCCGTTCTGATTCTGCTGCCAACGCTGTACCGGATGCGACTGCGAGGTCTTGAAGCATGGTTGTAATAATAATGTGGAAGCTGTCTATGAAGTCGACCTTGGTTTCGAGCCAAATGCGCTCCCAGTCATCCAGCTCGCGCATACCGACGTCTGTGCGCATGCCGCCGTATGAACGTGCTAGTGAAGCAAGTCCTTCTTCGTAGGCTTGTGCGAGTCCTGTCATGAAATCTTGGTCCCTCCCGAATGGACGCACGAGCTCGGGGGGACAACCAGAGAGCAAACTGAGAAAGCAGCGTGCTGTTTTGCGGAGGCCGTATAAACCGGCAGAGTGGGATGGATCGAGAAGGGTAGTGAGCACAGGGACCATATCTGAGGTGAATACAGTAGCAAGGCTTGGTGTGCTAGCGAGGGCTGTGGCGAAAAGGGCACGAACGCGGTTGGGTAAGGAAAGTATGCAATAGCGATGTCCAGGAGTGCCTTCACATCGAAACAAGAGGGTGCGGTAGCTAGCTTCTCTGCAAGGAAGAGGACGCGTGCATGTACATGGTTGTCTGTATACGGTGGAGCTTCCCAGATGAGAGATTGAAGGGTTTGATGGGCGACGTTGTTAACGTAGCTGGACAGAAAACTGCGGGTGGCAGGGGTGTCTCTTCTCGCGGGTGATAGTGCAAGGATTTCAGCGAGGGCGCTTGATAAGTTGCTATGGAAAGTTGCCAGCTGGGAGGCTGATAAGGATTTTCTAGCGCTTGCAGGAGGATACGTCGGGAGTGGTGCAACAGTCGGCATTGTTAGACCTAGTAGGCCGTGATGAGGTCTGTCAGTTTACTGTGATCAGCGCATGATTCAGATGTGAAGTTTACGCATACGGCAGGTACTCTGCAACCGGTTATTTAACACTGAGCCGTACAATCAAGTTGAAAATTCAGATCAAAGGGCTTAGCCTCGTTCTTAAACTCCAGCAATTGTGTGCATCTTTTACTCGTTAGCAAAACAAAGCAACTAGTTAACACTATAGATTACTAGCCTGCAGCCGTCACTTTTCCTGATGGCCCAACATTAGCTTATATTCGTTACAACAACAGAAAAAATATCTGAATGAAAATAAAATGTAAAAGTTCTATTGAACTATCATGCTTCCGATTGCGAAAGCGTCTGAAGTTCAATTTGTGTTAATTGAGAGTCTGATGGGACTCCAGACTCAGATGAGTCGTCGACCTCATTAATATTGATGCTGCAAAATTGTAGGTGCATCCGAGTAACGATGATCGTGTGCATGACGATTTGAAATGCCGAGAACATGTCGAACTGCATGGGGCATCCCTCAGCTGATATCGAGTTGGATTCAGATTTGCACACACCGGCACCAATTGCATAGCTAAAAGATTGACCACCGAGAGTGCTAGGATTGAAAGATGAGTCCCGTTTTAACAGCCATGAAGATACTACTTACTTAGCCCACTTGCGAAGTAAAAAGTGTGGTGTCGTAGAAGGATGTGGAGTAGCGAACACCTCCTTTCACGGTATTCCCAATATACACGGATCATGGTGAGTGTTATGATCTCTGAGGCAAAAAGTGAGCACTCGACTACACTTATAGCTTCGTGATCTCACCAAGCTCGAATACTACTAGAAGTGACCAATCATATGCAGCCTTCGAGTCGTGGGATAATGTGTAACAACCGCTACCCATGTGTGATACTAGTAGTCGGACTGTCATCGACCCACACTGAGCGGTTTGCATGTGGCTCTTGAAAACACTCACGTTCCGTCGGTTTCGAGACCATCAGTGCTATAACCACGTTTACGATCACCAGGCACTGCAGTGAGGTGTGTTAGAGTACGAAATAAGGGAACGCAACTGCAAACATACGACTATCGTTGACAACATAAGACCCAGAATGGATTTCTTTTGTCTCCATAATGCATAGGTACGAAGGGCGAAGATACCTGGAGATCTTGTGAGTTTCCGCGTGAATACACTATTCATGTAATACCTTCTGCACCAAATATGCACAATCCAGCAGTACCTAATGAACGAACTTGAAGCGGAAGTGGCAACTCTACTATCACAATACTTACAAAACCAAAGTGAATGTAGATGTTTACAAGTCTACATCGGCAAATCCTCAGGACAGCAGGTGACTTTATTTCAGACAAATGCTCACCACAATTTTTTCATCCGGGAGATAGTTCACTTCGGTATCCTGGTCAGCTACAAGTTGATTATATATCATGCTATTTGGACTCACTGCATAAGTGTACAGCGAGCATGAAGGCTGGCATGTATCTCGCCAAGATATAAAAAAAGCTTCCTTTCTTCCATGGTGAGCAATGAATCAGAGATACCTATGCACATCAGTTAGCCTGTCGACAGGCTATATCTCGCAAAGATGAAGTCACCTCCTGGTCCAAGTTCAGGATACAATCGTAGACCTGTGGTCAGATGTTTGTCAATGACGGCTGGACAAATGGCAAGAGCACGCACCCATAAAACCACTATTGATGCTAGCATGAACCCTGTTAGTTAATGAGATTATTGTGGTCGAAATGATAGCACCGAAAAAATACTGTCAGTGTCAAGATTATAGATATGAGTGAACCGAAATGACGACAAATATCAATCACTTACATTCTGGGACCGGAGAATGGTTGAGAGGTGGGTGGACATTGACATTTGTGGATCCATGCTTCAGAGAGTCGGAGGTGCTAGTATCGCTGGGCATCTGGTGCTGGTTGGCAGAATATATAGCAAGCAGCAATTCAACATCATTGAAGCGTGACTCAGGTCGCAACGGCACCATATGGTAAAGTAATATGCCAACCCAAGCAAGGGTCAAAGATCCTTGACTGCTTCCAAGGCACCTCACTTTTAAGTCCTGTGAGCAGAATAGGAATTCTAGAATGCATAGTATCGCACGCGCACGCCACCGACCTCCTAAGTACTGAGGCCTCAGGGCCGTCAGCACCTCGCCTGACGATACCGTAAACCTCATCACTATGAAAAAAGTTTATAGCGATTTCAACGGCATACTCAACTAGCATTGAAAAGAGTCAGCTATATGCAGAGTTACTAGAAATGATGTTTCGTGCGAGTGGAATAAAAGACAAGTTCTGGACAGGAGGAGGTGAGGCGGAAGCGGTAGATTATTGTGAAGGCGAAGGTGGGGGAGCGCCGTTGCAGTCCTGATCTTATAGTGAAAAGAATTCCGCCGACGTCTGTGCAGGCTGGGAAGGAATAGATCCCTGTGTCTGAACCTGAGCCTGTGAGGGTTGTTTCCAAAGCTACTGATGAAAACTGATCGGTCTATTTTCATTTCTCACTTTCATTGCAATAACTTACTATGAGACAGATCACGGTGGTGCGAATGAAAAGCAAGCCATTTGCTTGTAGTGTTATATAATCTATTCCGAAAAGAGAACAAAGTCGACGGAAGGACTCGGAGAATGCCGAACATACTAGGACTCAATCATCGATTTTTTTTTCTCGTACATTTTCATCTCAAGTGTCGGACATCTCTCAGAATAATAATTCCACCCTCACGATCTTGGGCGTGTACCATCCTCGCTTGCTCCTCGCGACGACTTCGTATAGCTTGAACGCCCGTTTTAGCCCTGGCTTGACGAACACCGCCAGTACTGACTTCCCCTATCCTACGAAACGCACGGAGTCTCAGGGTGTCCAGGCACTACGATCACAAATTTGAATGGATGGTCGACAAGTCCCAAGAAAGGTAAGTGGAGCCGAGATGAAGAGCTAGGGAGTGCGAGTCAGGCTATCTTTAAGCATCTTGAAGGCGAGGCTTGGACTAAGACGTGCGAAGAAAAGAGTACCTCGATGAAAGAAAAATCAAAAAACCAAAAGGAGCATCGTCTACTGAAAACACACCACTACGACACGGATATTCCTGCAGGAAAACGAAGGTCGGCCGACGAGATCACCAAGGCCGTACCGGACAGGCCTGACCTAACACGTACATTTTGTGAGATAGACGGAGCATCTACAATAAATCGGTTGCAGACACTAGCTATAAAGAAATAG
Organism: Suillus bovinus; assembly: GCF_016758785.1. Taxonomy (NCBI): domain Eukaryota; kingdom Fungi; phylum Basidiomycota; class Agaricomycetes; order Boletales; family Suillaceae; genus Suillus; species Suillus bovinus. Next base: position 10,039 of record NW_024542363.1, on the reverse strand, counting down.
AAAGAGACGTCGATACAGAATTTCAAGTAAGTCCCGTGTCGGAAACATTCTAGATAGATACAGCGAAATCAGTCCTGCAACACCCTGAAGTGATTGTAACAGCTTTGGTACCGTACCAGACACATTATTCAGCCCACATTCTTCCCAAAAGACTCCCCTTTCTACCAGGCTGGGACTTTCCAAGTAGTGCTCCGATCCCCTTATGTATTGCCGTATTCACTGGCCTCATAGGCGCTGAGTCATATGCATGAGGACAGGGCTGTGGCAGTGGTGGAGGATTCAGCTTTGGGGCTTCTAAATCCAGTTCATGTCTTGAAGGTTGACGAGGTGACCTGTTCAGCTGGTCAAAACGCGGAGCGTCGAAGGTGCGCCGTGCTGCCTTCAACTTGTGCAAAACCTGTTCGTAAAAGTGTATTTCCCCATCAAGATACTCCCTCGTTATTGTGCTGAAGTTTTCCACTTTCTGGTCGTGGTATGTGTCCATCTCAGCCATCGTAGTATTCAAGACAGTTTCGCAGCGTGCGGTCATCTCATCGTTCGACTGGACATATATATCAAGTCATCGTCTTCCATGAAAATTGGGAGCGTTCTGACCTTCCCCTTGAGAGCATCTTTATATCGCGAAACAGTAGATTGGTGGGTTTCAATAATTCCCTGAGATGATCACACTCAGGGCGAAGCCGGCGATCGAATAGTCCAAAATACCTCATACAGCTGGTATGGATGAGCAACGCTCTTGAAGGCTTCGTGGGTCTCAAGTTGGGTACGCCGGGCCTTCGTCTGTGGTCAGTGCGAGTCTTGCACAAGCGATATGACACAGACATGGTCGTCATACAGGTCTGCAACAGTCTGCAAACTATCTGATGTTTTCTGCATCGCTTTTGTGAGCTTCAAACAATCTTCGAGTCATATCTCAGTCAGTCATGAGCTCCAGAATCACACGCGAGCACCTTGGCAGCCTTCACGCCAACACCAAGCTCCCTCTTCATTCAAGAGGCCGTTTCTCTGTGAAGGCGTATCCTCCACATCCTCCTTAATCCCGGCCACGGGAGCAGAAGACAAAGGTGTCGACGTAATCAAGGACAACAATGAGTACGACAACAATCGTTCGGCTTTTGACATCTCTGGCAAGCATGTCGTGATCATAATTCGGCACAACTGAACGTGCCCGCACTCACCTAGTCTCACTTCACGAATGCGACCAAAGATGTTTCTCAAGCTCTGCATGCCCTTGCCCACTGCAAGGGTGTGACGACCGAAGCGATCTATTACTTCTGTGGCATCGTCCACGTCTATGTTGAATGCAGGATGAAAGACATGTGCAAAGAATGAAGGTCCAGCAGCAGGCATCGAAAGTAATTGGGGCATAAGCCGTTTCCATTCCTTGGATATGGTCAGAAAACAAAGTAAACCCATGATTTATGCTCACCACATCATTTTCGCAACCGAGAAAAGACGTGACGGCTTCGGCATATCGTGCAACAGGGTGCCTCACGATACACCTAATATATCTCTCGAGTTCGCCTCTACGAGCCTCGACAAAATCAGCACTGAACCGCCCAGCATACTGTTTATCAGGAAGTGGTGGGAGCGCAATTCCAGGAAGACGTCTAGTCAGTGAGGTGTGCAACACGATGAAGTGAGAAAACCGCCGTTGAACTGTTATACGGGTGGGAGAAATCGGTGGGATGCATGTATCATATGATTCATCCGTAGTCGAAGAAAACAGTGAAGTGACACTATACATAGTATATGCTCCTGAAAGGCCCGACGTGCGCTTCGAAGGTGAGTGAACCAAGACTCGAAACTTCGGGACCTTAGATTGCCATGTAGGGCCAGTGTCGACATAGTGCCTATCTGCTTCCCCCAGCCCAAGTCTACTGAGCCTATTATCATCATTGATGGAGTCCTCCGTAGAGATCCGTTGATGTGAAGTGGATGGATTTGAAACGACTGGATCGACATAGCCCTCGAGAACCCACTCTTCTGCACCGCTTGTCACGAACCCGGAAAACCGATTCAAACTCTTGCCTCTAAGAAGACTTTGCCTGAAATTTGGGAGAGGGTTCATCCATTCACCAGTATCCTGAGGGACGATAGAAAGTGGCTTCGACTGTTCCTGGAGAGATGCTTGGGAGGTGATCGCACTGGAAGACAGCTCCTTTTTTGCATGAACGGCTATAAAACTAGTCGTGCACTTCACGGGCAGAATGAGCCAAATACGAGCGATGGGTGTGATCAGTACTCACCGTGTAATATGTCTGAGGTAGTAGCCCTATTTCACCAGAGCAGCTCGCTCTCACCAAACTCCAGCCATCTCCGGCTTCTTCCTTCAAGATACTCAGTTCATCTCCAGCTTCGACGGTCAGTTCCCTGAATTCAGCCTTTCCTTCAAAGTTGTAGAGTGCACGAGCTGCTTTGACGGTCTCTTCGATAGGCTGCAGTTCATGATGTTTATCTGCCAGCTCAGGCTCGTTGTCTGATAATGAGTAGCACTCCAAATGCTCTGTCCATGCATTGGAAGAGATTATTTCAGTGTCGAAGGGAGCGTCAGAACGTAGACGTGTATCGTCGCCCGAAATAGATGAGCCCGAGGTTGGTTTAATGGCTGGAGGTAGTGTCGGCATGATCTGTCGAAACGGATGAGAGGAAAACGATTATACAGTCCAATAAGGCCGGGACAGTTGGAAGAGTAGGGGACGTAGTTGAAGTTGATGTGAACTAGCGCAGGCCAGCGTTTCGGACTGTCACTGTAGTTATTCAGCTTCCATTGATTAGCGGAAATTGCCTTTACGCATGCTGCTGTTACCACTGGAAGTGGGACCTCAAGGCCTCACTCCCGCACAAACAAAGGGGGGAAACTTATAGCAATAACAATTCTGCCAAGTTGATCAGAATCGTGCCTATCATGATGTATATGCAGGACATAAAAAGCCGGTCGTGTTCCTCCCATCCTCAGAGACATCTCCCTTCATCTTATTACCTCGCACAGAAAAAATGCGTTTCTCCCTCGCCATTGTTGCTGCTTTGACTACATCTCATGATGTTTGTCAGTGCATGTGTCGTCGAGATGGGTGGTTGCATAACAAACGACCCCGGCGTGTGTTGTGCTGGCTTGGTTTGTGTCGGGCCTCGCCTCGGAGTATGAGCAGGTCGCTGTGCAAACACACATATACACTAACTGGTCCTGCGCGCCTCAGGATGGAATCATCGGTACTTGCAAGCTGCCTCATAGGCATGTCGCGACAGTGCGTCAATGTTTCCACTTTCGCTTTGATATCATGGTTGATCAGTACAATACCCAGTTCGAAACCTTTGAAAATGATCGAGCTTAGTTTGAGTTCAAGAGGCTGTCGAAATGGGCGTTTGGTGTTCCTGCAGTCGTCTGATTCGCTGCCTGAGTTCACCTCCATAGAATGCATGCACCTAGCAGCGTCTATATAGCTCTTCCCGACACCCATCCACGATAAGAACAACCCAGCGAAGACCGTGCAGGACACGGGAGATGAACGAAAAGGAACGGTTTTGCGCTCTGTTTTTGAGTCATAACTCGGGCCACACCGATCGATCAACGTTGCAACACAGCTAATCACTATACAAGATGATTAAAAAGGGGTGACCAAAACCGCAAAAAAGTGAAAATCAAACACGACAAGACCCACTCCCCTACGGTAGCGGGAATATTAGGAAAGCTGTCGCTCAACCTTACAAGGTAAATAAGGTCATATCATGCTGATTGGTTTTCAGCGATGAAGGAGCAAGCAGGACAAGGAAACACGCACGCCAACGAGCCTTGATGACTGTAATGGAAATGGAAAGGCTTTAACTTGACCTTGTCTATCCGCTTCTTCAGTTTCTCTGCCTGGTCACTGTCTTCAGCATGCAACAGGTCAGCCTTGAGTTTGTCTTTCTTCGCAAGCAACTTGAACACGCACGAGAGGTATGAACCTCGTTGGCTTGTGACCTGGGCAGTCGGAGCGTAAGACGAAGTCATACATTTGAGCATGTGGAGGTAGGCCTGAATTTGGTGCTGGAAGAATGACAGGCTAACGCCGGACTACAAACCTAACTTCCTACACCTGGGCGGTCTGTATAGGGGAAGAAAGCCGCTGAGCCCTTTCTTCTTCGGCCGCCGGGTCAGCGTTTGAAAGCAGGGCTACATTCCATCAGTGATGAGAGAGCTACATCGACGTTCTCCTTGTGCTGCGCGCTGCACGCACGTTCCTATACAGATCTCATATGCATGGCTCTGCATGTTTAAATGTCACAATTGAAGATTGTGATAATGCAAGGGTTTCAAGCATTCCATATTCAGCTTCAATTGAGTAGCGGAAATTGCTTGCTGCTGTCACCAGGACCTCATCCCCGCACAAACGAAGGGAGGGGGAACTTATAGCAATAACAATTCTGCCAGATTGATCAGAATCGTGCCTATATGTATATGCAGGACATAAAAAGCTGGCCGTATTCCTCCCATCCTCAGAGACATCTCCCTTCATATTATTACCTCGCACAGAAAAATGCGTTTCTCCCTCGCCATCGCTGCTGCTTTGACAACATCTATGTTTGTCAGTGCATGTCTCAAGGAGAAGAGTCCTTGCATGCAATTTAGCAGCGTCAAGTGTTGCTCTGGCTATCAATGTGCCCTTCAAATTGTGAGTATGAGCAGGTCGCTGTGCAAACACACATATATACTAACCTGCGCGCCTCAGAATGGGAGCACAACATGCCAGCCGTGCGGTAATCTGATTCGCTGCCCGAGTTAGATAATATTCATAAGAATAGATCAATGCAACGAGATTCTTGCGTCGCAGTTCGCGGTACGGTCTCGCAAGCAGAACCGCGGGTTTGCCTAGGTACTTCAGTAGCACTGTAGTTTCGGAAAATTTCCTTTTTGGTATGTTTTGGCCCGTGCGGCATAGGGAGCAGCTGGGGTCCTATCAGAACGAAACATGAATATTGCACGTTTGTTTCTGATATTCTCTGGTTACTCTTCGAGACTTCGAGTCACATCTTCAACACGGCGGACTGGCCCTTGAGCTTGATGCTTCATTCCACTTCTGTTTCATGCTTTCGCTGTCAGTGATGGCATGGAGGGACCGCAGCGCACTGGACGTTTTTTTCTGATGGCTTGATGTGACTCTTTCAAAGCACGTCTTCAACACGACCGACTACGTGTAAGGCCATGTGGACCCGAATTCTGTACAGATGTGTCGGGGACTGGCGGCCGAGCACCGTTACGATGAATTAAATGATGGCAAAGCTGGCGCATTGGTACCTAAACCTAAAATTTAGCATGACCTGATATTCATTTTGTGAGAATTGAAGGAGTCTCTTGTCCTACCACACACTGCATTCATATTTCCACAAGGTGCCGTGTATGTTTGCGCATTCTCAATTATCTAATAATAAAGCAGTTCTTCAATTTGAATGTCTGACTCAGAGTCAGACGAGACAAAGCTTCCAAGACATTTCTACCGAGTGTTTGATGAGGAGTCTCGTTCCCAGTACAGTCACACCAGGGGCTTTGTGTCCAGCATACCTCATGCTGTCTACGACCCCGACCATCGGAATGCCCGGCGTGAATTAGAACGGCATATGGATTGGAGCAATCGACGTCAGACTCCCTTTATATCTGTGACAGCCTCACGCGGAAAGGCTCTCGAATTTGCTTTGAATCTAGTGGAGAGGGGGAGTCGCAATGTCTCAATTGCAAAGATCTGCAGCTTGCAGCTCCAACAATCAGGCATGTGCTCCAGATGTGCGATCTTGTTGAATATACCGGCGCCTATATCAAACCTGAAGCCATGAATGAACACGAATTTCTTTGCGTTGGCTGCATTCCACCCAACACAGTTATTCAGCTCCTTACATTTGGTGACGACGATGAAGACTAAGGAATGCATCAATCAGCGTAGGTGAGTGTGATACGATATTTCTATCTTTGATTGACATTCATATGTTTCGGATCTCAACAGATTCTCTAACGTGTATATGGAGGTGCACTGGGCTTCAAGTTGTTTTTGTACACAGTTTCTCGGTACTTGATAATACCCACTTACCCATCTTGACAATATTTTGACTCACAGCTTGCTGGTGTACCAAGATGTATATGCTTATCTCTGCAATTCAATTTTCAAGTCAGTGATGGATCTATGCTTTCGCACAGCCATGCAACACCCGCCCTGGCTAAGATCTCAGAAATATATTCAAACTCCTGCTCGACCATGCTTTCTAAATTGATAATGCTCTTTTTCAGAACAAAAGAGCTCGGAATGGCTGCTTCGGCAAGTCTCAAACCCAAATGAGTGCCCATCAGGAGGACGACCGTCAAATTGAGGTATGGAGTGTCAATCTAGCCGTACTTTCTCTCACCTTTGCAGAATGGACGACCCCTACGTCGCAGGGTTGTTTGCGAGTTACTGCACAAGGTTTCCTCAAAGTGCTCGACAGATCCCCTAAGAAACTCCAGGCAGAAAAGTATTCCAATCAATGCATGCGAATTTCTCTTGCATTGACTGGGACACTTTCCTACTCGGCATTGTAAGCCTAGTATCAATATTTGCATGCACATGTATGACAAGGATTTATACAGGATCAGCAAGCAGATTCTCTACCGCAGCATGAGTCATGATACAAGCGAGTTAATAGACCATATCTTACCTCAGTCAAGCGCCTGGAACGCAGACGTCTGGGGTATGTAGGCCAATAATTTGCGGCTATAAGTAAAGTTGGGTTTATTGTCCTGACCAAAAGGACAACAACAATAGAAAATCGGCATCGGCCACAGCAGACAAATGATTCAGTACATACAATCAGTGAAACATATCATAAGAGTATGTAATTGTAAGTAACGGAGAACAAGAAAACAATAGGCGCGTGTTGTCCCGTCGGAACGTCGCTGGGCAGTGCCAGCACATCCGCGGTCAACGTACGGGTGCACAGACTTTCTCAGTACTTTCTAAGTTTCTGACAGCATCCTTCGTGTGAAAATTTGACAGTCATTCATCACTACATCATCATGAAGCAGAAGCATTGTCATGTACATGTACAGAGACATACACAGGCACGAATATCGAGTCTCAGATGTGGAGTTAAATTACTCCTTAGAAGTGGAGTGTATACGACGTTTTCATACCAGATGGAGGATGGCGATCCCCAACCACCCAACCTGCCTTCTCCGACTCGGAGTCTGCACTGCAATCGTATGCACCAGTGGCACTTCCAGGACTGACTCAGGACTCAACAACACCTTGATAACACCGAGGTTGTACGCAGTAATGCCACCACTAACCTTAATCTCATTCATACCGGGAATGGGGATGACTGAGCATGCTTATGCAGGTGCGCAACCAATGGCAGAGACATGATTAGCGCCATTCGTTCGGATAGGATGCTCAACAGTAACGTTAGATGTAGCTGCTTAGCTCGCAAATATCGGAGTCCACAAAGAAGCAATACCTTTATTTACACAATAACTGACTAAGATTGGGGTCTAGCGGACACGTTGAATCCACCCCTACGTCTATACTTCTACTTGCAATCAGGGAATCCGAGACTGCCGAAACCTGTCCAAGAAGGATGACAAGCACGGAAATGGTGCGTTTTATCAATGTCATGAAGCTCGCCAATTTCTTCAGGGGTCAAATCTATGATCTTCGCGTTGTCTAAAGATAATGATGAACAACAGCCGGAATCAATGAAGGAATAACACCTCACTCAAGATGCGCTCGTTGGTCACAGACTTGGGAAGCACTGTTATACCATTGAGAACCGATCGCTTCAGTAAGAATGTTTGTGAAGACTACACACCAGTGCGCATGGGCTTGTTTGCGTGGAAGGATATCAACACGTTGGCGGGTTGCACACTGTACTTGGCTGCTATTTTCGTCACAGTCTCATTTTTCAACAAGGGGGAATTATCGGATCCCAATGGAGAATAAGCTGTCAACACAATCCCGTTGTTCTGGCAGTATTCGACGACGTCATCTTGAGGACACGAACTACGTATAATAATTCACAATCAAAGCGCTCAAAAAAACCAAATTTATTCGACTTACGGGTGGAGCTCAATCTGGTTCACGGCCGGTACGACGCGGGCAACTTTCAATAAGCGTTCAAGGTACTCCACGGAGAAATTGGAGACACCTGATACACTTTTAGTTCAGAGATAGCACGCGAGTTTGGGCCACTGACCAATAGCCTTCAATTTATCTGGGTGAGCAAGGTATAGGCTTTCCATAACTTTCCAGGTGTCCAACCAGTCGTGTTCCTTATCTGCTTGGCCATCTCTTGTCATGGGAGCTGGCCAATGCATGAGCCCTGCTCAAGGAATTAATGCACTCGTCAAGATCAGTGAACATGTTCCCGCTTACAGAGGTCCAGATAAGGAGTATCAAGTTTCTCGAGCGATGCCTCAAGAGCTTTGGCAGGATGTCTCTGGTCGGGGTTATCAAGCTTTGTAGTCAAGAAGATCTGTTCCCTTGGCAGACCAGACGCCTTGATCCCCTGTCCTACTTCTGTTTCATTCTGGTATCCAGCGGCAGTGTCAATATGCTTGTATCCGTTCTTCAAGGCGAATTCAACAGCATGTTCGACTTGGCCGGGCTTGGACTTCCATGTGCCTACATTCGAAAACGGGGTCAACGTTCAGTAGATGATTTCCCTTTCAGCTATGCTTACCAAGGCCGACCGTGGGCATGACTGCTCCAGTGTTGAGTGTGACCGATGTTGTTGCAGGCATGCTGATACCACTATACAAGAATTAATTGACAGGTTTATGTGGTCTCGCACGTCCTAGCTTTATAGCCCCTCTTCAGAGCTATATTTACCAAGCATTGACAATCGCGAGAGTTACGGCCTTCACCTTATGCCTTCAACGGACCACATGTGCCGGAAAGCGCATGCTTTGGCGAATGCGATGAGCTCTTCCAAGGGGCTTATCATCTCTTATCCTTGACGGTTCTACTTGCACCCGGGGGGAAACCGACAGCACATGGTAGAAGTGACGATTGTGTATTCCCTAGATTTGTTTTGAAGGCAACGATTATATTGCATTTGGGGACTTGAAAGAGAGCACGGAACACGGGGCTCCAAAACCTAGTCCGTACTGTCCTACAGAGAGTTCTCACTCTCGATGGACATAAAATTAGATATAAAAAAAAGAGGTTGAATCAGCACAACTCTTTCGATGACGTCGCGTGCGGAGATACATCGGAAAAACATGAGAATGAGCAAGCCGTAAGTTGCTTTGTAAACAATTCAACCTTCAAAGTCCTGGATCGAACCTCGTAAGTCAAACATATATTGCATAGTGACGAGCAGTCTATCCTACACAATTTTCCCTGGTGTCTCCTAGTCGGAATGTGACAATCGGCACTGTCTTGGGAACAAAAAGTGGAGCGCCAAGGTGCCCTCGGCCGTCCTGCCCTGCTCGGAGGCCGCACCGGCATGAGCGTCCCGATCACAATAACGCAATGACAGAATACCAGACCGTGACAACGAGCACCGTGAATATTCCTAGGATCCAAATCGGGGGTATTCTAGAATTGAACCAAACCCACATCCTAAGCAGAGCAATTAATGCTCCTCTGTTGTAATCCACGAGTGGTGGTTCCGCTCTGGGATTCTCGATCTGGGAGATGGCAATGTCCCTCATTCGACTGACATACCATGCAGTCCCGACGCCGGCGCCAATAAGCTTTACACTTGGTACCCATTTAGAAGGTCTGGACTCTATATCTGGTTCGCGTGCAAAAGGCTTGTCAGCCCAAGCACTAGAAGATTTGCTATTTGTAGCTGTAATCGAAGGATCTTGGGCAGGTCGGGACAAATGACAGCACCCCTCCCGATGCCTAGCAAGTCGGCGTGCTTTGACATCAAGGCAGCTTGTAGGTGAGAATAAGAACGGAGGCCACCAGTCAGCAGAATGAGTGGGACGGAAGACAAAGGGACAGGCGATTGGTGAAGATCCTTCATGACTGTCCGTGAGAACTGCGCAAAGAAGGCTTGGCGGCCTAGTGTTTGAGATCCACTGCAT